>NC_051183.1:145278439-145563439 GCF_013339695.2 Rhipicephalus sanguineus
GGGGAGCAGTTGAAAAAACACAGCAAGTACTCCCGTATGAGATGTGTGCTTCGAGACCGCAAAATATCCAATATTCTTTTTAGAGCATCTCCACAAAAGCTGCTTCCCAATAAAATCAGAAAGTATGCGAAGGATCCTTCGAATGCTGATGCCGTTCTTCATACATAATTTTGAGCTTGATCTCCTCCAGAAACAGTTTGAGCTCATCCAAAGCATTTTATCATATCCGACCCGGATCAAAATTTTTATACAAAGCTTAATATAACAAAAATCCTGTCCTACTTTTTAGTGGTCGTGAAACATTTGCCCCATTTCGACCTAATGACCGAGCTGTCGCTAGGGGAAGACCTCAAATGTACAGGCGACTGCATCCATTTGGGGCGCGGGAATCGCCGGTTAGATCGCATATTTACACTGTCGGACACTGCGAAAATACGCCACTTGCTTCTGTATACATTACATTGTCGTATGTATCGTTATTTTTTCACATTATTTATTTCGCCCAGCTTTCTCGCTGCTCCGCTTAGAACCGCAGCGCCCTCGGGCGCTTTAGCGGAAGAATCGCTCAGGCCCCTCTTTGCGGCCAAGAGCCATGTTCCGGGAGCTTTGAACCTCAACTAACTTCATTTGCGATCTACAAAGCGTAAAAGAGCGGAGGTACCTGTATACTGACACGAATGGCGCTATTTCAGTTATCTGTGATGGAGTTGAACGATGGAGCAGTCGCATTCGAGAGAACGTATCCGAGGACGACCAAGCAGGATCTCCGATTTCCCCTCTATCTTCGCTCGTGAAGCATCGCGGCCAATTGCACTCGAATGGACGATCCGGGCAATGCTGATCGCGCGTGGTGGCGGCTCTAGCGGCCTGCAAGAAAACGCAATGCACCTAGACTGAGAAACGGCTGCCACAATTGAGTGCGCGGTGCTGTGGTGGCCTTTCGTTGCTTGGGCGATGTGGGACATAGATGTGCGGACGTCCGCTCCGCAAGTAGGTTAAAACCATCTTTTCTCTCCATCTTTTCTCTGTAAGATAATTAATGACTACCGATCAAGGCAATGATTGTGTCTGAATACATTTCATCGCAATTACCACCGATCGAGGAAATAAATGAGGTCGTACTTTTGTTCAAAGTTATGTGTACGTTATGTGCCGAGTGCCAAACGGCTGCGCTGGTCATCCCCCTTCAGAGAGTGGAATGGCTTATAATTTGTTTGTTCGTATCACTCTAAGGTCAACGCCCTCAGGAGTCCTTATCGTCACAAACGTTTTTTCACGAGTCGCAACCAAAAAACGCGTTTCATTGTGCGAATCATATCGATCTGCTAGACGCGCTTGATGTTCGAGGTAAAAGCCAGCCTGCAACCACTGCTGCAATGAAGACAGACTCGAGCCGAGAATGATGCACACATTTCAGGGAACTGCTGCTCCCTGCTCAATGTTTTATTTCGTGATTGAGGTCTGGCGTGATGGACATATTTTTTTTCTTTCTCCTGAGCAGAACAGGCATGTATTTTTGACAGAGCGATTTGTGCTAAAGTCGCCAGCCTCGGTGAATGATCTGTGCTCCGTAATACATATTTTTTAATATAGGAAATTTCGTAGTTTTGCTTTATGTGTAGTCTATTGTGCGCGCGCATGCCTATGTATGTGTTTGTGCGCGCGTATGTGAGTGTGCATGTGCGCGTTTACCTTGTGAACTCGCGCATTTGCTGTAATAAATTAAGCCCTCTTTAAAAAAAAAAATCTTTCCTGCCGGCCCATCCATCATGCTTTTTGCCTCAGGACTCCAATAAAACTGAGCAATGTGCATGTTTAGGCTAGTTGGTAATCCATCGATGCTACTATAGCACAAACTTCAGAGACGAGGGACGAAAGAACACAACACACACAAGCGCAGTATGTGTGGTGTTCTTTCTTCCCTCGTCTCTAAAGCGTGCGCTATAGTAGCTTCAATAAAGCTATTTTCATGTCATGTCTGAGCAATGTATCTGAGTGTGCTGTTGAAGCGATGTTCGTACTTACACACATGCACACCCATATATATATATATATATATATATATATATATATATATATATATAATATATATATATATATATATATATATATATATATATATATATATATATATATATTAATGAAGGAAAGAAGATTACTTTTAAGGCCTCGTTTTTCTTTGTTAGACGCAATAATGCGAAGTAACAGACAATAATGCCAAGGAAAGTATAGGGGATATTATTTGTAGTAATTAGGATATCTATGTGAAGAAACTAATGTGGACGAAAAGATAACTTGCCACCGGCAGGGACCGAACCTGCGACCTTCGAATAACGCGTCCGATGCTCTACCACTGAGGTGCGGCGGCGGTCATCCTCCCGTCCAATTTGAAGACAGTGGCGCCCCTCAAAGTTATTGCTTTTGTTAAACAGTGCCTCATAAAAATGCATATCAAATCGATTTTTGCGTTTTCAGCTTTGAAATTGCGCTTGCACTAATACAGAGGTTCTGTTTAGTTGTGCTATTTAAAAATTCCGGAATGTTTGTGTTTAACTGCCAACTACGCATTTTCAAGAACAACGAAAATCTTCAAAACTCGCGATTTTTTTCTTCAGCTAACTCAAAGTTAACTCAAGAGAAGGGCATTTTTTCAAAAAAAATCGAAATAGACTTCAAATCTTACCGAAAACAAATGTGAAATCAGAACAAATTTGCGATTTGTCGCATATTTGACCGTATTTTTTGTACTTATGCGGTCCAAGTAAAAATCGTCATGATAGAACGTTTGATGAAATACATCATTGCTAAGTGAAGCAGAAAGTTTAATGAAATCATTTTTTGTTGTAGGAAGAAAGTAATATGCGAATTTTGTCCTCTGAACACACCCTACATTTATTTCTGTTCCCACTTAACCGCAGAGCACGTGGTCGCTCTTGCAGCTGACACTCGTTACGGGGTATGGCAAGATGCGAAATGTATGTCAGCGGATCGCGAGCGCCCGAAAGTCGTGTAGCCTTGATTACAAGGCTACGAGTAATGATTTCGCTTTACAATGTGAGCTCGCTTGGCGGGCCCATTGGTAAGTGTGGACGCTGGACAGCAGATTGCGGTGTCGCTGGCACATTGTGCTACAGGGTCGTCTGCACAACCAGTATTTACGAGAAAAAGTACACACTGTGCCTTATTTCTTTCGGCGTGTGTATGCTGGTTGTGCAAGCGGGCCTGTAGCACAAAGTGGCAAAGATACCGTAATCTGCTCTCTCTCTCTCTCTCTATTTTTAACGCTTTCTTACATAATTTTAACACGAAAGTGTTTTATGCCGGGGTCCGCCAAGACTTTCATGACGTATTTCCGTCACGGAAGTACGTCAGCAAAATGAACGCCATCAGATGGAAAAGAAAAAAAAACTATAAGGAAAAGTTCTGTTCACAGGAGTCGAACCCATGACCTCTTGGTCCGCGACGATGGCTGGCGGGTGTTTAGACCACTTAGCTACCGCCAGACACAATCCAGAGGCTACATGAACGCGCCTTTTATCTTTCACACTTTCTTCTCGCAGTGCTCTTGGATGGATGGATGGATGGATGGATGGATGGATGGATGGATGGATGGATGGTGACATCTGTGCCACCAGGCTAAAAAAAAAAAGCGCGCCGTTGCTACGACCGTCCCATTCGGCGCGTTTCTAATACAAGTTTAATTTCGCCAACGCTTTAACACACCATGAGCCCAAGCCTCGCTCATAGCATCCATCCATATCGAAAAATAGCTCTTCGACGGTCGCCTGGCTGGCGCACCGCGTTCCCCGCTCGCCCTGTGAGAAGTAACGGCCAGGCTAGAGGGAGGACACGACGCGTTTAGAGCTTCTCTTCGCATTTCACGACGCTTTGAAGGAGTGCATATTGAGTATCAGTGTTTGTTAATGTGCTTGTTGATGCCATCTGCGCGGGCTTCACCATATGCGGTGTCCACGTATACGTTAAGAACTTCAGCTACCGCAAGGGTTAAATCATGATCATGGGCGTTAGTCGTCGGTACGGAGATGTGCCACTAGGCGTCAACGTGAGTGCGATGCGTCCACATCAAGCGGTTAATATCTGCCAAACAACAGCAGACATCGTACACGCTCTCATATACCAATACACTATAAACAATAAACTACTTCTGTGACGACAGGTTTCGCTTTCGTGCAGTACCGATTCCTATGACGGAGGGATCAGCGATCTTTTTGTATTGGTTGATTCCATGTTACACTTGTAAAGTTTACTTTTGTATTCTTCATGCATGATTATCCGTCATCCTGCTGCTTTGCCAACTTGTAACGGGGCCGGACCTCGTCAAGCTCTCGAGCTTTCAGTCCCGTACTCCTCCTGTGAAAGGAAATTGACTGATTGATTGATTGATTGATTGATTGATTGACACATTGTGAGAAAGCAAGAGCGGCACTCGGGCGCTGGCGCGAGCTCGGCTAGCGCGAGGTAGAGGAAGACGAAGCAGAATAAAAACAGACGGCCCAGCCTTGTCTATTGTTTCTCGCGATACAATATATATATATATATATATATATATATATATATATATATATATATATATATATTGTGATGACAAAGACTCCGATGTTCGGGCGCGCGGGCAGTGAGATCGAGGCAGAGGAGGAAGAGGTTCAGAAATAGAACAGCCGGCCTAGTGAACAGGCGTTGTCTCCTGTTTCTCTCCTTACAATGGCGCAGTCGACAGGATGGCGACCGTAAACGCAATCGGAGCTCGCGAGTGCTGGACGCACCAACAGAAGTGGTGCGTGGCCATTGACCGCCTTCGGAATGGTGCCGCGGCGTGGCACAGGTACGAAGGCGTGCGGCAGCAATCCTGGGCCGAGTGGAGCACCAGGCTCATAGCTGCCTTTGGACCAATTGACTACCACCTCGCTGCCACCACCCAGTCCAACCTCACCGCTACCGAGGATGGAGCTCTGAAGGGGCACCACCTCGAGGCTGCTACTGCGCAGTGCAGCTTACCACCACGACAACTCGAGACAACATTCTCTCCACGGCAGTTGGTAACGCGTTCCCCAAGCTCATCTTCCCTTCGGGACTTGGATGTGCCGGCTCCTCTGGTGCTTCACACGCTACCAATTCTGGAGACGGACGAGTGCATGGCCATCAGCAACGTCTCTTCAGGCTCGTCGGAGCCACATCCCCGACTTCAAGCGCAAAAATTGACCGGGTGCGCAGATGGCCACCTTGTGCTAAGTGAGCCAGAAAATGTAGCAGGGGAACTCAGAAGTACAGCACCGGAAGAGCCACCTATACCACCTCCAGAGCCGTTGGGCATCGATGAAAAGGAAGAGAGTGAGCGCCCCGTTGCTAACGTGCAGAATTTGGCTGAAGAAAAACATTTTTCAGTCCTCCCAAAGCCACAGAATGTTCGAAATGATTGTCCGGACGGTCTTTCCGGTGCTGACTATCATGCGGATGTAACAGAAAGGAAGCCACCCCAAGTGCCTCCCACGGGGCCTCCTCGGATGCTGTTCCGGCATCCTCTTCCGGGCATGCGGCGTCAACCGTTACCTCTGCAACAAAGCCAAACCCGGCAGCCATATGCATGTTTTACCGGTCAGATGACGTCGCAGCGTGGCCGAGATCGACCACTGCGATGCAGCCAGGGTCGCCCACCAGACCCACTTACGGCAGGTCCACGAGCCAAGTCACAGCGTGGCCGGGACCGTCCACTGCGATGCAGCCAAAGCCGGCCACCAGAGACACTGCCGGTAGCTCCGCGCGCTTGCAGTCATGGCCGAGTGTGATGACAAAGACTCCGATGTTCGGGCGCGCGGGCAGTGAGATCGAGGCAGAGGAGGAAGAGGTTCAGAAATAGAACAGCCGGCCTAGTGAACAGGCGTTGTCTCCTGTTTCTCTCCTTACAATATATATATATATATATATATATATATATATATATATATATATATATATATATATATATATATATATATATGTATATATATATATATATATATATATATATATATATATATATATATATATATATATAGAGGGGGGCTTTCTTTGCAGCTAGGAAAAAATGGTATTGCCACGCCCGCTTGTTTTATTTTGATGTACCGGGTTTGACCAGCAAGGACGGTTAGCAACGCTCGACGCTGACCGCGCCGCAGTGTTCGAGAAGCTTCGCGATTGTAGTAGATCATTTTGTTAAAATTGCGCGCAGGACGCGAATAGTCGCGATTATTCCAGAACTTGCGCGACCACTGATGATAAACTGGAAAGTTCGATGCGTGATGTATAAAAGATGGCGCGTCCCAGCCATAAGCAGTTTATCGACGGCCGACGCCCTGTCCGCCGCTATCGGTGTACAGCGTGTATTGCTGTAGTTTGAGTTTTCATTTCCCGGCCACAAGTTCGGCTAAATAAAGAGTTTAATCTTGAACACGCCGACTGCTCTCGTCGTCGACGTCACGAGCGCGTGACAGTATGCGTGAGGCTTTCTTTATCGTAAATAATCCAATGGGGGTTCCTGAAGACGCTGTCGAGCTTTGCAAGTCGCGTTTCTTGCGTAAGGTCAATATTTAGCAATTTAGTTGAATACTCCTAATTAACAAATGAATTACAAAACAAAACATTGTCTGTAGTGCGCAAGGTAGCTGTCAGCAATTCGGAACTGAGTTCATTCGCCTGCCTCTAATATTGTATTATTTAACCCTTGGCTCAATGTAGCTGAGACACCCGGTATATGCAGTGACGTAGAGGTGTAGGCGCGCGTGTGGAAAGGTTACGTTTCGGCCGGCATCCGGTCTTCATGCGAATATCATGCATGGAGGCAGTGCAGTTAAAACAGGTGCGCATATCAGACCCAGCGAAAATATGTCATCGACAAAAAATATATGCATACGGTAATCGAAGAAAGAAGCGCGTGGCCTGTTCAGAACAATCGCTGATACATTTGATACACTGATGATGCTCACAAAAGCGGAGTGAAGATACGTATACAAAAAAACTACATGCATATTGCAATCGAAGAAATATGCGCGTTCCTCGTTCAAAAGAATCGCTCCTACTTGATATACTGATGACGCTCACAAAAGCATACGTGTTGTTATGCAGAGAAAACACCAACAATTCGCAAACGAATCTGACAGTGCTGAGTTCACTCCGTACTTGCATGATTTTGCAAGGTAGTTTACACAGACAAAGAGCTTAATCTGCCAGCGCCTTCATGTAAACCAGACCCGACGGTAGCAAATTTTTAAATGATAATAACAATATCTGGGGTTTAACGTCCCATAACCACGATATTATTATAAGAGACACCGTAGCGGAGGGCTCTGGAAATTTCGACCACCTGGGCTTCTTTAACGCGCACCTAAATCTCAGTACACGGGCATCAGACATTTTCACCTCCATCTAAATTTATAAATGAGGAAGCACTCGCGGGCTTCTTTGTAATTATTTGCACGAAACCCATACTCAAGCAGCATGTCTTTAATTTTCCCGAAGGAATGCGCGTGTCTTGAGGTGGGCAGGTTTGGCAACGTGTTAGCGTGAGATTGATACTTGAAGTGTAATCCTAAAGGCCCTTCTGTTTGTCCAGCATACTTTTCTTGTATACCGTGCATTCAAGCATATTAGTTGCGGTTTTAATGTCGCAGTCAAAGTCACCTTTCATTTTTAAATGGAATTTCAAAGCCGTGCTAGTGACCTGCTGGGAAGCGCCCGTATGGGGAGCTACTTTAAATCGCGGCTTTCGGCATGGCAGCAGCACGCTGCTGGAAACTGCGCGGTTACCTGCCACTTAAGCATAACTGCATATGCCTCATTGACATATTGATAATAAGGTGAGTACTTCTCGAGTTACCAAATAATTATAACCCATCGATGTAACCTCATCAACACAAAAATAATAGTGGTTCCTCCAGTCTACTGGACACCACATGTACTAGGCATGCTTCGAGTAACACAGTACCTCTGGTTTAGGACCTAAGTGTTCAAACAATATATATATATATATATATATATATATATATATATATATATATATATATATATATATATATATATATTGTAACAAGACACTGTTTAATGCAAACCTCAAGCATCGTTCCTGAACGAAGCCATTCTTGTCCTTTTTCTCCTACGGTCAAAACCACCGTGGCTCACACCCACTATCCCAACGTCTTCTTTTTCGTCTTTCCCTTGGTGTCAAGACAGTTGTTATCCAGATGCTACACTTTCCGCCCCCCCGCCGCTGTCGGCTGAAGCACCTTGTGAAGAAAAGGTTGCGCACAAATCTCGTGGCACATAGAGTTTCATGTCAGTGACATGGGCTGGAAATACGCGGTTAGTGCGCTTGTCCTTCAGGTCAGCAATAGCGCTAAGACGAAATGTCACTGGCCCTAACTGCTTATCGACCCTGTAGGGTCCGAAAAAGCGCGGCAAGAACTTTTGACAACGCTTTGGTACACGCTGTGTGCGTCGCACTAACACGAGGTCCCCGACAAGAAACGGCGTAGATCGGCGCTGCTTTGTTAGTGGAGCTTGAGCTGCTTGGCTGTGTAGAATAGCTAGGCGTGCTCGGTGGCGTGCTTGCTGAAGGAGAGCGGTAGTATTCGCTTCTGACCCGTCGGGCTCTGCATTGGACAGATCAATGCCGAGAAACGACTCCTGAGGAAGCTTTGGTATTCTGCCGTATACAAGCTCGAAGGGGGTCTCTAGAGTAGTTTCTTGCCGTGACGTGTTCAGAGCGAACGCAGCAGACGCCACGAAGTCGTCAGAGTCATCGTGCTCTGGGCTCACGTAGCAAGAAATAATGTCAGCCAGCGTTCTGTTGGTGCGTTCGACCAGTCCATTCGTTTGTGGGTGTTCTGGTGAGGCAGCAGCTTGGCGGATTCCGTACTGGTGTAGCAATCTCTCAAAGGCTCGAGACATGAATGGCGTGCCGCGGTCCGTGATCAACATTCGTGGTGTGCCATGGCGGAACACTACGCGTTCGGTCACGAAAGAAATAACATGAGTCGCAGAGGAGTCAGGGACGGCTTGAACTTCGGTCCACTTCGTTAGGTAATCGGTTGCGACTATCAGAAACTTGTTGCCCCACCGGGTGCGTGGTAGTGGCCCCAGATGATCAATGCCAATGACCTCAAAAGGGGCCTCCGGTGGCGGTATGCGTTGAAGAGGTACTTGTATGGGATGAGGTGGGGCTTTCCTGTGCGGACATATGGAGCAAGAGGACACATACTGACGTGCGTCAGATGCCATGCCTCTCCACCAGAAACGTTTACGGAGTCTGGCCAGCGTTTTCGTTTGGCCAAGGTGACCAGCCGCAAACGCGTCGTGGCACATAAAAAGCACGGACTGTCGTACACTTTGCGGCACGACAGGCAGCCAAGGAGAGGTTCTCATGGTGCGATGACACAGAATACCATCCCGAAGAGCGTAAGCAGCTTTCAACTTTTCTAAACGATGAATATTAGTCGGCAGTGCGCCAGACAGACAGCGAGTAATGTCCTCGACATTCTTGTCTGCATGTTGAGCTGCCCGAAGATCAAGAAATGCGAGAGCTGGCGCTGGGGAATTCTGAGGTGCGGCGTTTCGAGACAGATAGTCTGCGTCCTGGTGTTGAGAGCCACTGCGATGGACGATTTTGAAAGAGTAGTCTTGCAGTTTGATCGCCCAACGTGCCAATTTCGCGCTGAGGTCTTTCTTCGCTTGAAGCCAGCGGAGAGCGCTATTGTCGGTAACAATGGTGAACGACTTGCCGTATACGTAGGGCCTCAATTTTTCCACCGCCCTAACTACCACTAGGCACTCCAATTCAGACGCATGGTACCGACTTTCAGGCTCACTTAACCGTCGACTAGCAAAGGCGACGGGGCGTTCGTGGCCATCAGGATCGGCTTGCAGTAAAACAGCTCCAAGCCCAAGACCGCTGGCGTCGGTATGGATGATTACGTGCGCGTCCTCCCGGTAGTGGGCTAGTGTGGGTGGCGACTGCAACGCACTTTTAAGGTCGGCGAAGGCGGCTTCTTGCTCTTGACCCCAGTGCCATTTTGTACCCTTCTTGAGTAGTACATTCAGCGGGTTGCTGCGTACTGCGAAGCCAGGGATAAAGCGGCGGAAATAGGACGCAAATCCCAAGAAACTTTTGAGTTGCTTAGCCGTAGTTGGAGGCGGAATGGTGGCCAGTGCGCTTACTTTGGACGGGTCAGGGCTGAGGCCGCGAGCACTTACAACATGGCCCAAATACGTCACTTCGGAGAAGCCAAAATAACATTTAGAAGGCTTTATCCGGAGATTTGCCCTTTCGAGGGCACTCAATACGAGCTCGAGCCTTTTTTGGTGCTCCTCGAATGTTGGAGCATAAACGATGATGTCATCTAAGTACACCAGGGCCATGCTCCACTTTAAGTGCCCAAGAACGCGATCCATTAGCCTCTGAAATGTCGCGGGGGCATTGCAAAGGCCGAAAGGAAGGCGGTTAAATTGATATAAGCCATCAGGGGTTATGAAGGCACTTTTTTCTGAGTCTTCAGGATCTAGCTCCACTTGCCAGTATCCGGAGAGCAGGTCCAAGGTGGTGAAGAACTGCGCTCCGTGTAGTCGATCTAAAACGTCGTCGAGACGAGGGAGGGGATAGACGTCGGGCTTTGTGACACTGTTCAATCGGCGGTAGTCCACACAAAATCGAGTTGTACCGTCTTTCTTTTTCACCAGGACCACAGGCGAGGACCATGGGCTTGACGAAGGAGAAATAACGCCCCGTTCGAGCATGTCTTCGACTTGGGCTGAGATTTCTGCTCGTTCTGCCAAGGAAAGGCGACGTGGATTGTGGCGTATGGGTGGATGGGAGTCTGTATGAATCGTGTGTCGCAATACGTTTGTGCAACCAAGTTCTTTTTGCGTAACCGCGATGCAGCGGCGATATTTCTGCAGCAACAACTGTATGTCATGCTTTTGTGAAGTCGTTAAGTCCGGGCCGACGTGGAAGTCGTCCCAGTTAAGTTGGCAGTTGTTGCTAGATGAATAATGCGCCGCTTGTACCGTGGCAAGGACAGCAGGTTGAGAAGGGATAGTGCACTCGCCGAGAACTGTACCGGTGTTCAGATGCAAATCATGGTCGGATAAGTTCAGAACAAAGGTACTAAAATTACCTCGTGAGCATGAGACAACAGCCCGTGGTGTGACAAACTCCAACGACGGCCGGGAGCACAAGAAAGGTTCGATTAAGATGTCGCCATCAAAGTTAGTCTTGCCATCCAAGTGAACAGGGACCCAGACAGCGGATCCAACAGGTATGGTGACCGATGACGCTAAGGTGACCTGCCACGACGGGAGTGGTGCAGAGTCTGGTGTTGACGTTTGCGTCTTGTGGCAGTCCATAAATGACACAGCCGGTGTCGTCCGTCGAGCCGACGGAAAGCTTCTTGGAACGTGGATTCGGTGCCACATACGGTGAAAAACGTTGTGTAGCAGAGGACGACTACTCGTAGCACATGTAAGCAGCTCCCTCAAAATATCTGTAAAGTCAACGCAGCGTTCGTGCAACCACTTGCGCCACCGGTGTGTGAGGGTCTCTGCAGGAATATTCGCTGTGGCCGGTATGACGCCAGCAGCGCTGCGGGAGGGGTTATTCAGGGCCACAACGTAGTCCTCACCCTTGAAATCCAACCGGGGTTCCATCGCAGAGCACTGTTGCAGCCCAAGATCACTGGAGCGACCAGGTCGCGCACTACCACAAACGGCTGTCGTATCGTTTTTCCAAACGCTGAAATTACTGCACAGGTCTCACCGAGTAGCTGCACGACAGTTCCATCGGCAAGGAATAGCACTGAAGGACCGGGGCTTCTCGGGTCATCTAACAGTGCGCCAGGTGGGAGGAAATCTTCACGCAGAAAGGAAAGACTTGCACCGGTGTCTATCAGAGCTTCAGAAGGAGAGCTCAGGTTACCTAGTTGCACTGTTACTTTTGGTATGCCTGACCATGTGCCAAGAGAGAAGAGGTGCGTTTGATGGCTGAGGCTAGGGGCTTCCTGCGGCGATTGTAAAGACGAGCTTTCCGCCTGTGGAGCCTGTGAACTACAAAGGGCGTAGCGGCCTACCTCAGGGCTCTTGTAACAGCACGAAGCAGTTGAAGTTCGTTGTAAGTGGCCCTCAGCACTGTTGTAGCACGGTGAACCTTGTTGAATTGGCGCGGAGAGGCCGCGCGAAGCTGGAACCGGCGGCTCCACAACCTGGGCTTCTAGAGCAAGCGCCAGTGCTGCCCGAAGGTTGGCAGGACGGCCGAGGCGCACGAAGGTCTGTGTACCACGGTCGGATATGGCATCGACGAACGTCTGGGTAGCAATAAGATCTAGCGTAGTTTCAGAACATCCTGCGAGCGCTTTGCGTGATAAACGTTCGACTGTATCAGCGAGGTCACGGAGTGTGGCTTGCCCTTGACGCAGCGTTCTCAATTGCGCGATGTATAGTGATCGGAATGGGGCGTCCCCAAACCGAGCCTCGAGAGCACATACTAAGTCGTTGTATGTGGAACGGCCGACACGTGGAAGACAGTTCAGTAACTCCGCTGCCGTAGAACGAAGTTGAGCAACCAAGACGAGGAGTTTTTCTTCTGATGTCCAGCAATTAAAAGAGGCAACGGATTCAAACTGAATCCGAAAGGCTGCCCATGACGTGGTACCATCGTAGGTAGGAGGACGCAATGACAGACGACCTGTACTTGAAAGGTGGTCCGCAGGCTGAGAAGGTGTATGTTCGGTGGCCGTCTGTTCAGCTGGTGGTGTAGCTCGTGGAGCAGCAGTGGAAGGCGACTCGAGTGTAGCAACACGGGCAGCGAGGTCTGCGAGGAGGTTAACCGTAGCGGAGAGCCGCTGTGTTACCATGGCCTCCACGGAGAGAAGGCCCGTGGCCAGCTGGTCTCCAAAGGCCTCATACGGATGGCTGAAGTCCGACGTAGTTGCAGGGCTGTCTGCGGTGCGAAACGACTGGGGGCCGTTGTCGGTACAAGAGTTAGCCGTACGTTCGCAGGCATCGGGCTGTGAAGCGGGCGACCGTGGAGTCAAGTCTTGCGAGTCCGGCTGGTTTCGGGGGAGCATGGGTGAGCACCGCTGCCACCAAATGTAACAAGACGTGCGAAGCAAGAGGTCTCACTGTTTAATGTAAACCTCAAGCATCGTTCCTGAACGAAGCCATTCTTGTCCTTTTTCTCCTACGGTCAAAACCACCGTGGCTCACACCCACTATCCTAACGTCTTCTTTTTCGTCTTTCCCTTGGTGTCAACACAGTTGTTATCCAGATGCTACAATATATATATATATATATATATATATATATATATATATATTGTGAAAGGCAAGAACGGCAATGCGGCTCGGCTGCTTGCGCGAGGAGCTGGAAAAGCACCAAGGAAAAGGAGGAAGTGTAGAATATAGAACAGCCGGCCCAGGAACGGGTGCTGTCTCGTTCATTACAATGGCGCAGCCGTCCGACGGACCTCTGCTTGACGACCTGCAGTCGAACATAGTGCTACGGAGCGGACGCACAGTTTCGCGTTCAGCGGCTTCGGGCTCCGAGCCCAACCCGCCCCTGAACCAACTGACTCGTCTACAGGCGTCACCACAGCTCCGGTCTTCGACTTCACTGCCTTGCAGGTGGACGCTACCTCAGTCCCAAGGGACGCTGTCCATGCTCCCTCGGACTTTATTTCGCACACCGCCGCGCAAGCACCTCCGCATCGACGCCAGAGGTCAACACTCCTACTTCAAATGCGGTCTGCAGCGACTTCACCGTGCTCACGCAGGCAGTCTCTACCATCATGAAGTCCGTGGCAGACACCAACGCATGCATTACAATAGCCTTGGCACGTACAACACTGCCTCCGCCACCTCTGACCGAACTTCCCGAATTTCGACGATTTCAAGACAACCCAACGATCTGGCTGCAGACCATCGATGCCTTGGCCCGCCAACATTCTTGGCCTGACGACGTCAAAATGTCTTTCGCCGAGAACCGACTACGTGACTCGGCCAAAGCTTGGCATCGTTACGACGGACATAACCACACCACTTGGACCTCATGGAGTGCAGCCCTAGTGAGTGCCTTCCGCCCGCTTTCGTCCACGTAGGACGAGCAGTTCATGCGAATGCGATCGTGCCGGCAAGGTCCCACTGAAGATGTCGCGACCTACATTTATGATAAGCTTCAGCTCCTCAACGACTGTGGCATCACGTGGCAGTCTCCAGCTGCGCGCCAGTACGTGGTCGACGGAATGTGGGACGCCACTCATGCGGCCATCCTGTCCTCTCAGTTGCCTGAGATCTCACCCACCGTCTTCGCTCACAAGGCCGCGGAAGTGCAGCAGAGTACCCGACGCCGTCTTACGTTCGGCACGCCACAGCAGGCCGGACAGTCCCCACCCACCTCCGCGCGACGGGGTTGCTTTTTGTGCGGACGTATTGGGCACAACGCCAAGGAGTGCCGCCGATCGTCCCAACCCCGGATTCAGTACCAAGCATTTCAAACCCCAGTGTTACCAGTGCATGTTGAAGGGATCGGCGACTTGTCAGCGCTTGTTGATACCGGCGCTGAACGAACGGCACTGCACCGACGTCACGCTCCAGACGCCATTTCCCCATGGACGCAGCCTCCACTCCGCGGACTGGGAGGCAGCGTGAAGCCAGTGGGCATGCTCGACGTCTATGTCCGGACGACAGCGGGGACAAAGTTTCTGCCAGCCATTCCTGTCTTCGAGGGTCTACCTGCCGACATGATTCTGACAGCACGCCAGCATTGGACCTGTCTCGGCCCAACGTCGGCAGCAATATTGGCCCCACCTCGGCAAATCACGATCGCGCGACTTTCCCCCACATCAGCCCGATGTCGGCTAGCCGCCGTTGGGCCGACCTGGGCTTACCGAGGTTGTGGGCTAGCAGCGTAGGTCCGAGACGGGCCAGCCGTTATTCAGCCGATGATGGCAAGCCGTCCTTCGGCCTATGAAAGCTAGCCGAGGCTTGCGTGGTGCCGACGTCGCGAAGCCGCTGGTGTAACCATTTGCACGAGTTATTATGGTGTTTTAGCAGTGGCGGTTTACCATGCGGCATGTATGGTAATACGACACCATAGTAGTCTGCACGCAGGTAGTTTAGATGGGGACACCAGCAGTAGTTGCTCGATGCGTACAATAACTTGAGTAGAAAGGCTGATACACATGCTTTAAAGTAAAGCGGCTGCGTGCCGACCACCGTTTTTTGGCATAACTGTAGTTACTGTACTGTAAGCCAGCAGTGCTAAAATAGCCTATTCGTGGCCCAACGGCATTCATCGACACCCATCGGCACCGTATCCGGAAAATACTTCGTAATTAGGACGACAGCTCCACTGGGGTCTTAGTGTGCCATTGAGACCCAGAATACTGTGGAACCGTGCAAGCCCGAGAAGAAAAGTCCATATTGTCTCCAACACAACTGAAAGAATGAAAGGCCTGCTGCACCAACTACGCATGCATCTGGGTAATCAAGGAGCGACGCATCCGCAAGGTGAAGCACACAAATTTATTCACACATATGAACATACGCCAGCTGTTCCGGAATATTTATGCCATAAAGCAATACCTGTAGATACCATAGCCAACATCTAAAACGATTCCACAGCCACCGTATTCCTCAAGAAGGGCAGGGAAATCCTGATCGAGAATGGGGTCAGGCGAAGAGATATAATCTCTCCACTGTTATTCGCGGCACATTGGCAATAAATATTTAAGGAACTAGAACGGAAAGAAATAGGAATAAGGAGTAACAAAGAATATCTTAGCTACTTGTGTTTTGTGTACAATATCGCGCTTTTCAGCAGTGGTGGTGACGAATCGTGAAAAAAAAATACTGGAGATGTAAACAAAAGAAGCGTTAAAGTAGGATTAAAGATGGACCCCAAGAAAACAAAGGTAATGTTAGGCGGACCGAAAAAATAAAACCGACATTAAGAGTAGCAACCAGTAGGAGAGTATGAATACACGTGAACTAATTACTAGCAGAGGAGCCCCCCTCTCCCCTCCTTCTCACGCTCCCGATGTTTATCAAATTCACGAAAAAATAAGTTTGGGTTGGTTCGCAAACGTTACGAACTCGCAACCATGACTGGCAATTAAATTGCCGCTCTCCTTTAAGTGAAAATTACAATTTTTTCAGTGATAACTTACGGGCCAGAAGCAAGAACAAACTACTGCACGTGACCTGAAAAACATTGCGAGTGGCACCACAAGATACCAGGAACTCTACATCTAAACAAGGTAGACACGCACGTAGGCACTCCTAATCTCAAGGTAGGATTGTAACGGAAAGGAATCGTGCACGAAAACCTTTCACGTGTGCCTGTTGGATCGGTAAGAACGCGAGCGAATAAAAATGTAAGATGTAAGCGCACCATAGCAACAGAACACACAAATGTGCGATAAGAAGACAACAAAAATCTGATGAGACGTAAGAGCAGTCAACACGTGGCCTTATATGAGGCGAGCCAGTCCAATGTGGAAGCACGGGGCCACTGGTGCATCGCGGCGGTGATCACTTCCGAAACCAGTGCCGCAATCCTGCCTCGTGTTCGTCTCGCACACGATTTTGACTTTCCGCCACACATGTCCACACACCGACACTTCTTGAGGAATTCTGCTGGCTGGAGCAAAAAACTTGCTCCTGTAACAACGATTATGCCTCCGTCGAGACGGCTGCGCTACCCTCCTTTGTCAAGGAAGTTTCGCGACAGTGACGCTGAACGAGGGAGGTGGGGGGGGGGAGGTGTAGTAGAGGTTGAAGAAGACGAAAAAAAAAAGCTCATTCTCCCTCTTTTGGAGCACGGCTCAGCCTCCCCCAACATGTCGTCTATGGGCAAGCCGTTCATGAAATTCTGAATGGATCGCTTGTTGTAACGTGTCGCTACATGAAACCGTTGCTTAACTACGTTAGAACCGCATTTTTTATCGTATTTCACGTGCAATGTAATAATATTAAATGCGACTGTTTCGAAAAGCACGTGCGAGGCAATCGTTGAACGAGATTTTTACTTGAGAAAGATAGGTATGGCAGCAAAAGAAGAGCTACGAAAGGAAAAAAAAGTCACAGTTTCGCCGCAAGGGCGAAGCAATGAATGCGATAGCAAGAAACTAGTGCTACACGAAGTGAGGCTCGCCAATGGATACTCTCAGTTTGAACAGCGCTCCTGTTGCAAAGGCGGCCGAAGCGAAGGAAACTAGCGTGCTTCAAGTGTCGAGCTGTGACACTTGATAGTTCGCGCTCATCTTCTGTTTGTTCGGTTAGAGGCATCCCTTGAGCTCGAGTGACTTTCGTACAATCCGTAACATGAGCGCGGACATCATGGTGAAAGCTCGAAACATCCCTCTTCCCCTCACCACGAGAAAACCGCGCGAGCAGACAGAGGAAGGGCAAGGTTTTCTCTGCGCAAATATAAGAAGCGAGCGAGCCCGCCGACGACTTTTAAATCTGCCAGTCGCGCTCCTCGCGCCATCTCGCTGGTAATGAAGAAACGCTTATAAGCGCCTGCCGTCTCCGAGTCCTGCCAGCGGTAAAAGGTGTGTATATAACACTCGCCGTTAGCTACCTGAAGGATCTGCGCTTTCTGGCGTAGTTGTTAGCGCCACGTGCGGCGGAACGACAGGTCGCTGGTTCGATTCCGCGCTTCGGAAGCATATTTCTGAATTATTTTCCTTTGGAAATTTGATATATATAGACATACTTATACGGTGAATGACGGCGATGGACGACGGCAAAATCCAGCCGAGACTGTCCATATAATTGCTTACGCAATAAAACACAAACTGACAAACGCGTGGCAAACACGTGTTTCTCATTTCATTAAAGACGGTCGGTGGGCCAGTTGGTTTGGAAGCATTCTAAGAAAAAAAAGGAAAACATGTCCTCACTTCATTCCGGTCTTTATTGCGCCATACATGTTTTTTCTTGCGTATGAGTTTCTGCCGTTCCTTTCTCACGTCTAGTTGAATTCTAGATCTTACCATTCTATGGTCACTGCATCGGATCTTGTTAACTACTTCCACATCCTGTACAATGCCTTGGTGGCCGAACATTATGAAGTCTATTTTATTTTTAGTTTCGCCATTAGGACGCCTCTACGTCCACTTACGCGTAGCCCGTTTTCTGTAGAAGGTATTCAAGATGCGTAAATTATTGCGTTCTGCAAACTCTACTAGTAACTCCCCTCTGGCGTTTATAGAGCCGATGCCATATTCCCCAACTGCATGATCTCCAGCCTGCTTCTTGCCTACCTTTGCATTAAAGTCGCCCATCAATACAGTATACTGTGTCTTTACCTTACTCATTGCTGATTCTACGTCTTCGTAGAAGGGTTCAACCATTTGATCATCATGGCTGGATGTAGGCGCGTAGGCCTGTACCACCTTCATCTTGTACCTCTTATTAAATTTAATTACGATACATATCACCCTCTCATTAATGCTATAGTATTCCTCTATATTGTCAGCTATATTTTTATGAATAAGGAACCCCACTCCTAGTTCTCTTCTGTCAGCTAAGCCACGATAGCATAGGACGTGTCCGTTCTTCAGAACTGTAAAAGACTCCTGTGGCCTCCTAACCTCACTGAGCCCTATTACATCCCATTTAACACCCTCTAATTCCTCGAATAGTACAGCTAGACTCGCCTTACTAGATATAGTTCTAGCGTTATACGTAGCCAAATTCAGATTCCAATGGCGGCCTGTCCGGACCCAGAGATTCTTAGCACCCTCTGCTGCGTTGCAGGTATGACCGCCGCCTTGGTCAGTTGCTTCGCAGCCGCTGGGGACTGAGGGCCGAGGGTTAATTGGTTTATTTATTGGGAGGTAGTGGCCGAGTACTACACGAGGGAGGCCGATCCTGCTCTGGTGAGGAAGTACATTGCTGGCTGTGGTCGCCAGTGAGGCTGCACCCCAGGCCTTTTTACACAATTCCGTCATCACGCGGATTTTTTTAAAATCCAGTTGGGAATTGTTCGGCACCGGGATTCGAACAACGGACCTCTTGAATGCGAAGCTGATGCTCTATCACTACGCCATCGCTGCAACCCAACGCAAGAAACCGATTAATGAACTAGCTCTGAGAGGGAAAGTACAGGAATTCAGTTTCACTTCAGAATAGGTACGCGGCTTTAACCGAGGAAACCGACCTTAGCGTTGACGCAATAAATGCTAATCTGACTAGTATCATTAAGGAGTGTGTATTGGAAATCGGGGGTACAGTCGTTTGACAGGACACTGGTAAGCTATCCCAAGAGACGAAAAACCTGATTAAGAAACGTCAAGCTATGAAAGCGTCAAATGCAACAGACAAAATAGAGCTGGCGGAGCTTTCGATGTTAATCAATAGGCGTAAAGTAGCCGACATAAGAAAGTATAACATGGAGAGAATTGAGCATGCTCTAAAGAACGGAAGAAGCCTCAAAGCTATGAAGACGAAACTGTCCATAGGAAAAAATCATATGTATGCATTAAGGGACAAAGAAGGCAAGGTCACAAACAATATGGATCGAATAGTTGAGGTAGCGGAAGAGTTCTACAGAGATCTGTATAGCAGCCGAGGCAGTCAGGATGATAACGTAAGAAGGAGTAATAGCACAGAGGAATCTAACATCCCACCAGTATTGACAGAAGTAAAGAAAGCCCTAAAAGGAATGCAAAGAGGCAAAACAGCTGGTGAGGATCAGGTAACATCAGACCTGTTGAAAGACGGTGGAGAGATTATGTTAGAGAAACTGGCCACCCTGTATGCGAAGTGCCTCTAGCCGGGGAGGATGCCAGAATCTTGGAAGAATGCCAACATCATCTTGATCCATAAGAAAGGGGACGTCAAGTACCTGAAAATTACAGGCCCATAAGGTTACTGTCCGTTGTCTACAAGCTATTTACAAAAGTAATTGCTAACAGAATTAATGCGACATTGGAGTTCAATCAACCAAGGGACCAGGTAGGATTTCGTAGAGGATTCTCAACAATAGACCATATTCATACTATCAATCAGGTGATAGAGAAATGCGCGGAATACAACCAACCCCTATACATAGCCTTCATAGATTACGAGAAGGCATTTGATTCGGTAGAGACATCAGCAGTCATGCAGGAACTGCGGAATCAAGGCATCGACGAAGCCTATATAAACACAAAGGAAGAAATCTACAGCGGATCCACAGCCACTATAGTCCTCCATAAAGAAAGCGACAGAACCCCAATAAAAAAGGGCGTACGGCAGGGAGACACGACCTCTCCAATGCTATTCACCGCGTGTTTACAGGAGGTTTCAGGGCCCTAGATTGGGAAGAGTTAGGGATAAGAGTTAATGTAGAGTATCTCAGTAACCTGTGATTCGCTGATGGCATTGCATTGATGAGTAACGCGGGAGACGAATTACAGCTCATGATTACTGAACTGGATACGGAAAGTAGAAGAGTAGGTCTGAAAATTAATATGCATAAAACTAAAGTAATGTGGAACAATCTTGGCAGAGAACAGCGCTTTGCGATAGATGGCGACACACTGGAAGTTGTAAAGGAGTACGTCTAATTAGGACAGCTAGTAACCGCGGAGCTGAACCATGAGAGTGAAATAACTAGAAGAACAAGGATGGGTTGGGGCTCATTCGGTAAGCATTATCAAATCATGAATGGTAATCTACCACTATCCCTCAAGAGGAAGGTATATAACAGCTGCATCTTACCGGTACTTACCTACGGAGCAGAAACCTGGAGACTTACAAAGAGGGCTCAACTTAAATTGAGGACGACGCAGCGAGCGATGGAAAGGAAAATGATAGGTGTAACCTTAAGAGACAGGAAGAGAGCAGAGTGGGTTAGGGAACAAAGGGGGTTAAGGACATCATAGTCGAAATCAAGAAGAAGAAATGGATATGGGCTGGGCACGTAGCACGTCGCCAGGATAACCGGTGGTCATTAAGGGTAACTGACTGGATTCCAAGAGATGGCAAACGCGTGAGGGGGAGACAGAAAATTAGGTGGGTAGATGAGATTAAGAAGTTTGTAGGTATAACGTGGCAGAAGAGAGCACAGGACCGGTTTGATTGGCGGAACATGGGAGAGGCCTTTGCTCAGCAGTGGGCGTAGACAGGCTGATGATGATGATGATGATGATGATGACGACATATTTTTTCTCAAATAATGAACCAAGCAGCTCAGCAACACGTCTTGTTGAGCTATTTACTACTTTCACAAGGTACAATTATGTGACATCACTGAAGCAAATGCACTTGTTACGCTTGACCACAACACGCGGCTGTGTATATACGCGTACACACGCAGATAGGAAACTATCTGTGTAGCTTATGAGAACTCGCGCCACACAATCAGTGGCGGAGAGGATGTAGAGGATACAGGGATATAAATATGAAGTCAGGTTCGGTTTCTATACAGAATTAGTATTCACATAAAACTTCTTGCGCTAAATGCATTTGTGCGAGAATGTTTGGTAATCCTGATGCTAGATATATTAGCGAAGTCGGCCGACCAATGGCAAAACATTTACGAAAGAGAAGTACTTTGAATTTGGGCCATTAAGTTAATGGTATGTGTTATAAAGTTTAGACATTTTGATAGCCTTGAACAACTGGTCAACGAAGTGGCCATCTAAGGTGAGTCAGTCATTCTTGTGAAGGACACCTTTTTGGGTAGAAAAGTGACTGCGCTAGTGATAACTCTCAGTCAATGTCATAGCAGAAACTGACAAGAGAATGCAAGCTATTCAGCCGGCGATACTTCAAATCCGAATCGTACGTGCGGCATTAGCATGATACGACACATGAAAATTCTTATTTGTGCTACCAATTCATTTCTGCAGCTTAGGCGACAAACATTAAAGCGTCTAATGATCCCGTGTGCATCGCGTGTTTAACAAAAAAAAGCACACGAACATAACCAATGAGAAGCACGCACGCGTGATGTTCAGGCAATGAAACGCGTACGTAGGATGCCCGTCGTCTGATTGATACATAGAATAAATGAATGGAATTTCGGCAATGCTTATCTTGATCGGATCAATTCTCACGTCGAGCGCAGACGGGCGGCAAAAAGGGCCCAATATTCCCACAAAAGACTGTGACTGAGCTCTACACACTCCGATGGACAGCAAAATTCGCGCAATGTTAGCCGGTGAAAGCCAACCCCTCAGCCAACATCAGCTGAAGAACAGCAAGACTTGCGATATATTAGCTGGTGAAAGCGAACAGCTCAGTGGACATAGGCTGAAGAACGGCAGAACCAGTCCCAGTGTTGCCGGTGAAAACCCAAATGTAAGGAAAGTAAAGTGGACGAAAAATTAACTTGCCGCCAGCAGGGACCGAACCTGCGACCTTCGAATAACGCGTCCGATGCTCTACCACTGGGCTACGGCGGCGGTCAATCTCTCGTCCACTTTATGGTGTATATATGTACATTTAAACCTAGGAGTGTTAGCCAGCGCCGACCGCAGCCATGGCGGAGAGCCCATTGAAATTAAATGGGCATAAAGACATAAAGCAATCCTTTGAAATTAAATCTAGTGTACCTACGATGCTCAGTGCTTCTTGTGGCGTGCCACGGGGAGTTGCTTTGGGGCCACTATCATTCGTGATATATGTAAATGATTTCGAGCGGGCAATCCCTGACTCAGCACATATTGAAATTTTTGCAGATAATTGTTTAGTGTTTAGTGAAAAAACCGGGTCTAAGACAATAACCAAAACAGCAAGCTCCTACCCACATTGAATGCTGGTGCGCAGCATATGACATGGAATTAAACGTTGATAGTGCTCTTAAATAAAACTCGGTAAACTAATCCTAGTGCGTTCACGGGCAAGCGCGCCCTAACGCTCCCACCGGGCAGACTGCTAGGCCACCATGTGCCAAAGTTGCTGTATAGTGCCAAAGTCTCCACGGTGATTTATGATAGTCTTGTTCTGTCCAACATATCTAAAAACCGCACAGGCTCCATAAGCTTTCTGACTGGCATCACAAAACAGATGTAGTTGAGTAGTTCCATCTCCTGGCAACGCATCCACCCAACGATTGATGGCCGTCACTTGAATTTGATGTAATTCTGAGCACCATTTACTACACTGTATACCAAGATCTTCTGGTGTACAGTGATACAGTAGTATACAGTGATCCAATATAGAGATCATCATCCCAATCAACCTTTCTCCTGCACAGCTCTTGAAATAATAGCTTCGCTTGTATAACGAAAGGTGCTATCACCCCCATTGGTTCAAAAATTCTTGACGCGGTCTGCAGAACAGACCTCTCATACGGCGGTTTTTGTTCCGTCTGCACGAATCCAAGCTCCGACTTTGAAGCAACCGTCATAACTTCTGTCGACGGGTTCCATATTAGTCAGAGCACTTTCATAGAAACCGAAGGAATGTCGGTTTCTTCAGTCGCAGCAAACAATTGACGTAGAGCCTTCGAGTTTGACGCCCATTTAATCACACGCATACCTGCTGATTCTATCATGACGTTGGCTTCTCGATAGATTTGCTGAGTTTCTTCCTCTGTTGGAGCTCCGACGAGAAGGTCATCTACATAAAAAGATTCAGCTGAAATCTGGCCTGTAGGCTGTATGTTGCCCTGGATTGACGTCAGGTGTTGTCGCAAAGTGACATTTAGTAGAAATGGGCTCGCTGCGGTTCCAAAGGGAACTCTGGTCATCCTCCACTCTTCAATTTCAGGTTCCGGATTCACAGTAGTTAGAACGTCTTTGAACCAGAGAAACCGCAGAGCGTCTCGGTCTTCCTTTCTAATACCGATCCGTGAAGGACCTTCTCTATATCAGCCGTTAAAGATATTTGATTCATCCTAAATCGTATGAGAAGAGCCACCAAGTCAGTTAGCAGATTGGGACCTTTTCCTAAGCATTGGTTTAGGGAAGGGTAGTCAGGTCCACCGGCTTAGGCGTCGAAGACCACACGTACTCTTGTAGTCGTAGACTCGCTTCGTATGACGGCATGATGCGGCATGAAATAAATCCTAGATGGTACCTTGTCAATTCCTTCAGGTTCTTCGGGCACCCGTTCAGCGTGTCCCATCTTCATATAATTGCTTATGGTCGAGTCATATTCTACTGCGAAATCACGGCTACGCTTCATTTGCTTTCCGAGTGACAACACTCTTTTTAAAGCTCCCGCTCGATTGCTGTCAAGTTCAACACAGGGAAATGAAGGGAACAGGACGACGCTCCACTAGCAACTGAAGTTTAATCGAAACCACGGAAAGATATGAACGCGCAGTACGAAACAATTACAAGATTAAGAATTCACACATCCACAGAAAGAGCACGAACATGTCTAAAAAAGCCAAACACGTGTCAAACATCAGTTAGTAGTGTGTTGTCTTGACCCCTACGTTTCTGTGTGTTTTGGTTTTGTTTTCGCGTTTTGTTTAACTATGAACTGAAGTCCCGACTGTTTTAGAGCCTATATACATGTGTGGTCAATTTTTATTCAACCTCATGGCACATCAAGTCCTAGGATCCAATGTGCAAAGCCACCAATCACTATATATAGGAAAATGTTCACTCCATGTGATTGCCAATTTCCAAGTTGGCTTCTCAGCCATGGTACTTGGATTAATTTTCAATGGGGTAATTATGCATAAGCCATACAGTAAGGAATTAAAAATGCAGGACTTTTGAATTGCAGGTGGCACTAACTGGCATGAAAACATTGAAACATAGCTGTATTAATTATGCATAATAAAAGTACTGCTACATTGCAGTCATGTGATTATGCCGACAAGTTCCCAAGCACACTTCCAGAAATTTATGATGATTTTCATGTATGTGTGAGTAAATATGTACAGCAGTATAAGAAGACAACGTTGTCATTTTATGAGCATTGCTAAATGCTCTTATGAATCTTGGTAGTGGACCTACAGTCAACACCACAGGTCTATTTTGGACGAGTGTTACCGCCAAGAGTCATCTGACTCCCTCAGAAGTGGTAATGTGATCCTTCGAATAAGAGTCCTTCGATTCTTCTTAAGAGGGTCAGGGTACCCCCCTAGAGCGCCCCGGCTCTGACCCACCAAGAGAGTCACCGTGCCTCTTTAGAGTCGTATACGTGTTATCAGAACTCTCCGATAACAGTCACGCATATTTTTTTGTTTTCCTTAAGAGTGTAGGATAACGCCTGGCGCAATAGTTTGAAAGGCTATCAGGGGGTAAGGACACGCCGACGTACACGCTGCATTCTAGCATACGCACGGCCTCTGTTACACTTGGTTTAATGATATGAATGAGTCAGTTAACCTTTAATCTAGGTAGATACAATATGGCTGCAGAACAATGAAAACTGTTTTCAAGTTGTTACTTAGCGCAGATGTTTTTCAACTGCCAGGAAATCCAGCGGTGACCTTTTAACAAACACCATCTGTCCATAGCACACGTTCCAAAATCAGTTCTTCATCTATACCTATGCCTAAATAAATATCAAGAACTATGTTAAAATAAACTATTGTCTCCTTAGATTTAACGTCTATTACTTTATTTTTTATTTTTTCGAAAGTCTGCCCTTAGGCATAATATTTATTCAGAAATACACATATAAATTTGCTTCGTGTATGAAGTCCAGTAACGAGCGGTGGTGAGGTCCACTAATCCAGCGGTCAAGGTCGGGTGGTCGGCCAGGCCTGAGGCCTGTTGCACGTAGGTGACGACGACGGCTTAATTGTAGACCCGTGCATGTCCACAATAGGTGTGTGACAGTTACATCGCTGATTGGAGCGTCGCAAATTGGGCACGATGTACCATACGGGCCGCGGTACTTTTGCGCCCAAAGGGTGGTCACGGATGGGGTAAGTGCAACCCCAACACGAAGCCTCCGCAACGTAACCTCCTCTCGGCGGAGAGACTATGTAAACGTGTTTCCAAAGTATGCACCTCAAAAAGAAATTGCTTACCTTGTAGTGCCAATATTCCTTACCTCTGCTGTGGTTTCCTTATCAAATAATTACTGTCCACATGTACATGCATCTCCGCATTTATTCTCGCGTGTAAGTCATTACTAGAGTTACATAGTGATCTGTGCGGATGCGAAAATAAAATGTCCAATTTATTCCTAAATCTCATGTTCCAACAATTGAGCCCATTGAATCAGTCAGCAATATCTTCTTTTTCTGTTTTGTAAGCCCTAATCTGTGGTTCCTACTTTCTAGAATGTCTGCTGTCAGTTACATCGTCTTCACAATACACTTTGTCATACCAGTACATCACTACTTGTTCCGTGGCATTCTTGCTCCTCAAACCGTTTAAATGAATACGATGCGGAACGAAACAAGCGTGAAATAATTTTTCACCCATTAGGTTCGAGCCGCAGTTGATAATTAAAACTCGTCCCAATGCTTTAAACACACCTTGACATTGTTTTTTTATAACGTGTTCTAGGCGAAATCAAAGCCACCGACATAAAGTCCCGTGCTCGTACAGGATGGTTTAGGTAACAATAACTTAGAAGAAATACATTGCTCTTCCTGCGTCAGCTGTCAGTCAATGTTCTCCAATGTTTCCCAGTATGCACCTAGCACTTGCGCCAAGGTCAGCACGAGCTGGCAAGCGCAGTCACAGCGGGAATTAGGCGACCATCATTTTGGCTTGAACTCTTCCGCAATCAGAAGCGGCAACGCAACGGGAGCGCAACATTTGTTCGATGACCTCCGTGTTGAGTTTTTTAAATGCGGAGCATTTCTTAGTAGCAGCTGCGGCGTCGGCTGCCGTCCACACCCCCACTGCGCATGCTCGGCTCGTCTCGTGCCGGCAGCAAGACTCTCCTATCCCTCCCTCGCATGCTCGGCTCGTCTCGTGCCTGCAGCAGGCCTCTCCTCTCCCTCCCTCCCTCCCTCCCTCGTCTCCCTCCCTCCCTCCTATCGATCGAACGCGGGCGGTGTGTATATAAGCGGCGGAGCACGCGTTCGGAATTCAGTCAAGGGCGTCTTGGCTTTCGCTTGACTTGACGCTTTGCTTGACTCGAGTAGATGCGATGGAAGCAACAGTACCTTCAATCAGCGTCCCACCGCTTGTTGAAGGCAACGTTACCCCACCCTCACCGTCGTCGGCGTCAACAGCAAGCAACGCAGAAGGCAAGGCTGCGAAGAGACGAGCATGCGACGCTCAACGCAAGCGTTTGAAGCGAGCTGCAGACCCGGAGCTTCGTGCGCAAGAAGCTGCTGCGAGACGGCAACGACGGGCTGCGGATCCTTCACTCGGGGAACGAGAAGCAGCTGCGAAACGGCAACGACGGGCTGTGGATCCTGAACGTCGTGCTCGAGAAGCAGCAACCGTTCGTGAACGTCGAGCAGCGGATCCATCACTCGGGCAGCGCGACGCTTCTGCGAAACCCAACTACGCAACATTCACGCGATACCCCCACCACTCTGCGACGCATTTACTCGAGTTCCCCCCATGGGATGATGCGGGCGCCATTTTTTCTGCACACATTTGTCAGAGTTCAGTATGATTATACAGTTACTTCACGATATAGCGAAATCCGGTTTTAAGAAGTTGCCGATCTAACGAAGAAATTACAATTCCCCGGCAGGTACCCATAGGGATCAAAGTTATTATGAACTTGAATGCCCCGCGTACCGCGACCAGAGACAATTAATTGAGTGACAAATGGACATAAGATGCCATGAATAGTTAACGTTGCAAAGTATATTTGTGCGATGCCCAGCACTTCAAAACAACGACGGGTTTTACAGTCACTATTCAGTTACCTGTCTGCAAGTGGCCTAGTCGGAATGCCTTAATGATTGTGTATTTCCTACAAAAAAACTAACTTTTCTGACATTGGAGTTGTAAATATTCGTATCAGATTCACTTGCACATTTTACATTTCTTGATGAACTTTCTTCTTATTATAGTTCTTACCTCTCTTCTGAAATCCTGTAGTCGCATTTCTCAGCCAAATACATAGTAGAATGCCAGCGGTTATGTAGACGCTAACAAAACATCTCTCTTTTCCTAATAAAGAGTCTCTCTCTCTATATATATATATGAAACCGAAATAATGAAACTAACTTGGCGCCAAACCGGATAAAAGAAGTTTTTGCTTGAAAATGTGGTTTAAAGAAGCGGTGATTTCTATTCTTGGTTTTGATACAGACGGAATTTTCTACGAGCGTGCGCTCGAACGCTATCGTGTGAAAACATCTAGCCGCCCTAGTAACGACCCTAGCTTCATTTTGTCCAGACTGCGCGGCGAGTGCGCTGAACAACGCACGCAGCAGTCGGCGGTGCTTTTAGGTAAGAGACTACGCTGGGGGCGGCGATGGTTTATTGTCCCCGTAAATGGGTGGTGGCTTTGATATTTAATGGTTTATTCGGCAGATGACACTGATCGTCTCCTCGCAACTTTCGTGCTTGGCCTGCTCGCACGAAAACTGAATTCGTTCTCCAAGTTCTCGCTCATGGTAAGCCTGTTATGGGGCCCAGCGCTTGGTCCTGTCCTTTGTTTCTTTATCCCGTTGTAGCGCTGTTTACCCTTAGTTCAGTATGTACTAACAATCCCGCATTAACACTTCGTACCTCTTATGGGTTCACGTGACCACCTGCCTGGTCTGTACTACCCGTGTGTGGAGCCTGCAATGTGGGCATGCCCGGGCGACGTGGGAGGCTCCATGTCCGGGGTGCCTTCACGGACTTTTCATACGCGCAGGCGTGGGTTTGTGGAAATTTAAATGCATCAGTAGCTCCCTTGTGTCGCAACTTTACAATTTTAGAATTCGGAAGAACGAGAAATTCATGTCCATATTTTACGAATTTCCCGATATAACGCAATAATACGAACGTTGTCATCACTTCGTGAAATTCAGTTTCAAATGTACACGGTTTGATATGCACACGGTTTGAAAAAACAAGGAAATATCTGATTTCACTTACATTACTAATGACAGACCTCTCACTCGCGTATTTGAGCATAACTATTTAGACAATACCTTAACGCGTGATCTTCGATTGGAGACCCGTGTCGACAATATGCCTCCAGTGCACTAAAGCTGCTTTTCTTTTTGAGAAGACGACTTCATCGGGCGCCCCCAGATACAAAGCTACTGGCATACAAGATGCTTCTTAAACCAGTGCTGGAGTACGCCAATATTGCTTGGTATCCGTATACGAAGGACATAATCGCAGGAAGGGAAGGGGTGCAGAGGAAGGCAGTGAGGTTCATTCACAATAAATAAAACCGAACGGGTTCTCCATACTGAATTACTAAATAAAGCTGGTCTATTTACACTAAAAAGTGGGGAAAAAAGCTGGCAAGGCTACAGTTTTTGTTTCAATTCATTTATAGTAACATAAACATCGTCACATCAAGACTAATCTCCTTCGGTCGTCCTAGGCTAACACGTCACATGCACTCTCATACACTTGATGAATACAGTTTCAAATCAAATTGCATTAAATATTCACATTTCCCGCAAACCACAAGAGAATGAACCTAACTTAGTCCTTCTGTTATTAACGCTTCATCTTTAAAGTGTTCTTAGATAAGGTAGAAGAAAATGTACATGCTGAGGAGTTTCTGTTGACTTTATTGTTCCTTTTTCTTTATTTTTTGTCTTCTTTTAACTCGTATTCGGACTCTGTATTTCAATAACCTCACTGCACCATTGTGCGCCATACCATTAAAATGTTGTAATCCGTAGTTATGCCATGATTAGTAGTCGTACCATGCGCATTACTACTACTGATATTGATGTATTTATTGCCTATTGTTTTGCACGGTAAAATGAGTGGCTGGTGCTTCTTTTCAGTTTTATATATATACTTCCTGCAATGATCTCCTTGTGAGATCGGCAGTATTGCTAAATAAATAAATACAATATCCACTCGTTATATATGATTGAGTTGTTTTTTAGGACCGGAATGCAAATTGTTGGCTCATGTACTAAATTAATTGCAGAAGGTTGGGTATATATGCTCCAGACCTTACATGTTTGCCAATGGAGACCTATTCGTTCAGCTGGTGAAGAGCTACCGTAGTACTGTGTGAGCACTACACACGCCAGGCGCGCTCGCTAATTGTATTATGCTTTTTATGTTCGTTGCTAAATCATGGCTAACCGCAATTTAGCAACGAGGATGAAAAAAGTAGTAAAATGAGCGGGTGGCGCGACCCCAAGTCGGAGAAGCGAAAACGCGGTTTGCGGCCATATTTCACTTCGCTGCGCCGCCGATACGCTTATTTTCGTTCTAATGCGGAAGGTACAACTTGCGATCTCTAAAGAGCGTATAGATGTTCTCCAGATTCACTGGGAAAATGGTGACTGACATTTCGTACAGAATCCAGGCGCCCAGTGTAGGATTCTCGCGGTGATCGGTCGGCAGCGCAGCTTTAACGCTTCTTGCGAGGTGTGACACCAAAAGAACTGAGACTGGTCCAATAAATCGTTCCACTTACGGAATTAGTTCTCCGTGACGTTATCACCTTCAATGTAGGCCCCTTCAGCATTCACCGACTTCTGCTTTCGGTGCTGCCATTGCTGGTGACAGTTCTGGAACGAGGTTCTCGGAAGGACCTTCAGGAGATTGTCCGTTTTCGCCTGAACCTCTTCAACTGAGGTAAAATAAATTCTCTTTCAGCAAGATTTAACTTGACTAGCAAAAACAGTTGGGCGAGTTGGTGACCATTCATATTTGTGGAAAGCTGAAAAAAAAAAACGCCACACAGAAAAATTCGGCAGATCCCACGTGTTCTGGGAATCGGTTTCATGCGAAGCAGTCAGGGAGTACTTCTATGCTGTATTTTATGTCTTTGATCCAAGTGTTACGAGGAGGATCGACGTGTTTCTGTAAGTGCATAGTAGGTGTGTGCACATCGTGTGCTTAACATGCACGTGGACAACACTGGCCATTAAAGGGTAACTTATGGAGAGACGTAACGTCAGCCCTCACGTTAGAGTACATACCTCAATATTATCGAAACTAAGTGTACTTTATAGTGTAATCTAATTGCAACGCTAATTGCAGTACAACACAAGTGTGAACGTTCGACAACGACGGCTGTCTCACAAACAGTGGGAATCAAAACACAAAGTTGTTTCAGCTACAACCGTAACTGGACTTTCACGATGCGAGAAGAGAGCGAGTAATCATTACTGTAGTCGTTGCGCGCATGCGCCGCGTTACGTACTGTTAAAGCTAGTCGAAACGAACGAAAGCGGTGAACTGAGACAGCCAAAACAGAAGGCGAGGCTGCGCTATCAACTAGGACATACTTGATTCTCCTTACTGCGGTGATCCATGCATGTCGCCTTTATTTCTCGTGCGACATGCTCGGTAAGCGATACAGTTTCACACGTGAATCACGAGCCTTGGCGTGTTCTGCGCTGTTGTGACAGCCCACGACACAGCAGTACTTCGGACCTCTCGGGGTCGCTTCTGCCAACGCGAAAATGCAGCTTTGCACAGCAACCTCTCGGTTCAGCGTGCCAAGCTGCCGGCACAGCGCCCCAGTTCTCCGCACCGACTGAGGAACGCTCGCGCGAGCGTGTTTCCGCTCCCGACAAACAGGCTGAGTCGGCAGTGCATGCCCCCAGTTTCACCAGATCTTCTCTCCAAAGCCGCAACGCCGCACTGTCGTCGCACCGTAAACTTGAGCTTGGGTTCCGTGTATTGCCGGCGAAAGCCCAATATCAGATCATGAGCGGCAACACCGGCCCATTATTGCCAGCCTAATTCAACGGCTCAGCAAATGATGGCTCATTGCCGGCAACAGTGGGCCGAGATTGGGCCTCGGAAAGCCGCCGTAAAACCAATGTCGGCCTGAAGTTGTGTGCTGCCTGGGTGGATTTAACCTTTTAACCTTCCGTTAAGACGCACGACTCCCTGTCCAATTTCTTATGGCTCGGGTGATATCGCCTTCTGTTTCCCCGGTAGTGGACCATGGTGCTTCCGTAGATGTTTGTCAGCATTTCTGTACCCGCCGTCCTCTGACCTCACTCTCCAGGCATATGCTCGAGCTATGAGGCTGGCTTGCAGATTCCTGGCAATACATTCATGCTCATTATATGTAAGGTTGATATGGTTCTGATAGTAAATTACTTCTAAAATTACATAACATATGATTTCCACTTTAAACTATTTAATGGGTTGAAGCTTACTGAACTAATAGAGAGCAGTTCATTGAAGTTAAATCCAGTGTACCTAGGATGCTCAATGCTACTTCCGCTGTGCTATAGGGAATTGCTTTGGGTCGACTATCATTCGTTATACACGTAAATGATTTAGAGCGAGCATTCCTTGACTTATCGTATACTGAAATTTTTGCAGATGATTGGGTAATATTTAATGAAATAACCTGCTCTGAAGGCCATAACCAATTACAGCAAACTCCTACCCACATTGAATGCTGGTGCGCAGCATAGGACATCTAATTAAACGTTGATAAATGGTGCTCTTAAGTATAACGCGCAAAAATAATCCTAGTTTTGCGCGTTATATCCTGGCAGCCTACTAGGCCTCCATGGCGGGAAAGGAAACCTTCATTTGTGATGCAGTGGCGCCGTCTCCTCTTTCTTTCATCCTCTCTCCCAAATCACTCCTTCTCACTCCCATTTCACTTTTTGGTCATATTGCTATACTAAACTATACACGGCTATACTATACATGGTTCTTCCTGCCAAATGCCATACATGATTATGCTGTGATCTACCCTCTCTCCTCCTCATTTCCATCCTGCTCACTTTCACATCACTCCTTCTCACTCTGACTTACATTTCCCACACCTTGCTACAGACGGCTATGCTATACATGGTTCCGCCTACCGAATGTGATACAAGACTATGGTATGCTTTAGCCTGTCCCCTCCTCCACACCCTGACATCTCTTTCCCGCCCCTTGGTATACACGGCTATGCTATGCTTGGTTCAGCCGGCCTAACGCCCTACATGGCTATGCTATGCTTTACCGTATCCCTTCCTCCTTTCCATCCTCATCACCCTAACATCACTCCTCCTCACCCTCACTTCTCTTTCCGACCTCCTTGTTATAGATGGCTGTGCTATAGATTGTCTTGTGTGAGTGTCGCCAAGCGCCGACTGAGATGACAGCATACATTGATAGCATATTCCCTTCATCCTCCCCGCTGCGTTTCTCGTTTCCCTTCTCATCCTTACATCGCTCCTCCTCAGCCTGACTTCCCTTTCTCGCCCCCTTGCTATAGATGACTATGTTATAGGTGGTTATGCTACACGTTGTTTTGCCTGCGTTACGCCATGCAACATGAAACGACCACGACAGCGTACGACCGCATGGGACAGCATACGATGAAAGCGTGGTACACTGTTCTCCTTCTGACGCACACAAACTTGGGACATGAACTGGTAGTGGGGAGTCTGCTTAAGGATGGAAAGGGTAGCTCCAAAAATGGCATAGGTGTTTTAAAAACCGCTCTTTGTTTTATGCACGGTTCTTCGGAGTGATACAACAGCACACAACAGCCCGGGCCCCTAAAGTGCTCCGCACTTGATTGCTTCGGAGAATGTCTCCGTGCTGTAAGCACAAAAGCTGGGGGACGCTTAAGCTTCGCCTTTAAGAGTTGAACGCGTCGCCCGCGCCTGTCATATGGGCATGGGAGGCTCCACATCCGCGGTGCCCTCACGGACTCTTCATACGCGCAGGCGTGGGTTAGTTGAAAATTAAATGCATCAGTAGCTCCCTTGTGTCGCAACGTTACAATTTTAGAATTCGGAAGAACGAGAAATTCATGTCCATATTTTACGAATTTCCCGATATAACGCAATAATACGAACGTTGTCATCACTTCGTGAAATTCAGTTTCAAATGTACACGGTTTGATATGCACACGGTTTGAAAAAACAAGGAAATATCTGATTTCACTTACATTACTAATGACAGACCTCTCACTCGCGTATTTGAGCATAACTATTTAGACAATACCTTAACGCGTGATCTTCGATTGGAGACCCGTGTCGACAATATGCCTCCAGTGCACTAAAGCTGCTTTTCTTTTTGAGAGGACGACTTCATCGGGCGCCCCCAGATACAAAGCTACTGGCATACAAGATGCTTCTTAGACCAGTGCTGGAGTACGCCAATATTGCTTGGTATCCGTATACGAAGGACATAATCGCAGGAAGGGAAGGGGTGCAGAGGAAGGCAGTGAGGTTCATTCACAATAAATAAAACCGAACGGGTTCTCCATACTGAATTACTAAATAAAGCTGGTCTATTTACACTAAAAAGTGGGGAAAAAAGCTGGCAAGGCTACAGTTTTTGTTTCAATTCATTTATAGTAACATAAACATCGTCACATCAAGACTAATCTCCTTCGGTCGTCCTAGGCTAACACGTCACATGCACTCTCATACACTTGATGAATACAGTTTCAAATCAAATTGCATTAAATATTCACATTTCCCGCAAACCACAAGAGAATGAAACTAACTTAGTCCTTCTGTTATTAACGCTTCATCTTTAAAGTGTTCTTAGATAAGGTAGAAGAAAATGTACATGCTGAGGAGTTTCTGTTGACTTTATTGTTCCTTTTTCTTTATTTTTTGTCTTCTTTTAACTCGTATTCGGACTCTGTATTTCAATAACCTCACTGCACCATTGTGCGCCATACCATTAAAATGTTGTAATCCGTAGTTATGCCATGATTAGTAGTCGTACCATGCGCATTACTACTACTGATATTGATGTATTTATTGCCTATTGTTTTGCACGGTAAAATGAGTGGCTGGTGCTTCTTTTCAGTTTTATATATATACTTCCTGCAATGATCTCCTTGTGAGATCGGCAGTATTGCTAAATAAATAAATACAATATCCACTCGTTATATATGATTGAGTTGTTTTTTAGGACCGGAATGCAAATTGTTGGCTCATGTACTAAATTAATTGCAGAAGGTTGGGTATATATGCTCCAGACCTTACATGTTTGCCAATGGAGACCTATTCGTTCAGCTGGTGAAGAGCTACCGTAGTACTGTGTGAGCACTACACACGCCAGGCGCGCTCGCTAATTGTATTATGCTTTTTATGTTCGTTGCTAAATCATGGCTAACCGCAATTTAGCAACGAGGATGAAAAAAGTAGTAAAATGAGCGGGTGGCGCGACCCCAAGTCGGAGAAGCGAAAACGCGGTTTGCGGCCATATTTCACTTCGCTGCGCCGCCGATACGCTTATTTTCGTTCTAATGCGGAAGGTACAACTTGCGATCTCTAAAGAGCGTATAGATGTTCTCCAGATTCACTGGGAAAATGGTGACTGACATTTCGTACAGAATCCAGGCGCCCAGTGTAGGATTCTCGCGGTGATCGGTCGGCAGCGCAGCTTTAACGCTTCTTGCGAGGTGTGACACCAAAAGAACTGAGACTGGTCCAATAAATCGTTCCACTTACGGAATTAGTTCTCCGTGACGTTATCACCTTCAATGTAGGCCCCTTCAGCATTCACCGACTTCTGCTTTCGGTGCTGCCATTGCTGGTGACAGTTCTGGAACGAGGTTCTCGGAAGGACCTTCAGGAGATTGTCCGTTTTCGCCTGAACCTCTTCAACTGAGGTAAAATAAATTCTCTTTCAGCAAGATTTAACTTGACTAGCAAAAACAGTTGGGCGAGTTGGTGACCATTCATATTTGTGGAAAGCTGAAAAAAAATTGCACCAAGCCCCGCTAAAGGGGACCATGAGGCGATGAGAAGCCGGAGAACTTGCACGAGCGCGTACCGTTGGCGTTCGTTGGGCATGCTACCGACCTCGGATCGTTATTAACGGGGTTATTAACGTTGTAGACGAAGGTGAAACGGTTAACGAAGGTCTTTATTGAGCAGCGTCTAGTACTTCAGGTGTGCACTTTGCTTTGATGAGGATGGCTTTGTGGTCACTGAAGTGAACCGTGGTGCAGTGAGTGGATCTTGAAATTGGTGAAGACGTGATCAATGCATGTGCCGTGAATGGTAGTTCGCTACCCTTCGCTTCGCAGCTTTGTCTTGAGTGGACGCAATTGGGCTGATGCTGACGCATGCTTGCGTGAGCCCACTCACTGACGGGACTGTTGCTTCCATGACGCTTCATCGGAAGCACCGATGGAGTCAAGCGGAGTCAACCAAAGCAAGCGCTGCGCTGAACGCCCGCTGCGCTCTAACCGCTTAGAGGAGGAGAGTAGGGCTAATAATAATATCTGGGGTTTAACGTCCCAAAACCACCATATGATTATGAGAGACGCCGTAGTGGAGGGCTCCGGAAATTTTGACCACCTGGGCTTCTTTAACGTGCACCTAAATCTAAGTACATGGGCCTCAAACATTTTCGCCTCCATCGAAAATGCAGCCGCCGCAGCCGGGATTCGATCCCGCGACCTTCGGGTCAGCAGTCGAGCGCCATAACCACTAGACTACCGTGGCGGGTCAAGGAGAGGAGGGCTGAGAGTAGCGCATGCGCCGCGAAAGCAAAAGCGAGAACGCAGGAGAAGCGCAAGCAGGTGCTGGTAGAGAAGGGGAGAGAATAACGCGCAGCTGTCGGAGAGAGGGAAGGAGGAGAGTCACGCATGCGTAGTGTGATTGTGGACTACCACGGCGCGTGCGGATTACCACGCCGCCTTACATACCCCCGAGCAAGAGATGCGTCGCATCTAAAAGCACCACAGAGGAAAATGTGGCAGATCCCACGCGTTGTGTAAAATCGGTTTCATGCGAAGGAGTTAGCGAGTACTTCTATGCTGTATTTTATGGCTTTGAGCGAAGCGTTACGAGGTGGATCAACATGTTTTTGTAAGTGCATAGTAGCTGTGTGCACAGCGTGGACTTACCAGGCACGTCGACAACAATGGCGTTTAAGGGGTAACATGGTGTGACGTAACGTCAGCCCTCACGTTAGAGTATGTACGTCAGTGTTATTGAAACTGAGTGCACTTTATGGTGCAATCATGTGAATATCATACGTAACTTTCTTCAACATTTTCCTCCGGGGTCGAGCAATGCTTCAATATAAGCTTGCTGAATCAGGAATACGGTAAAGGAAGAATAAAAACTGCGCTAAACACGGAACGAGAAGAAGACACATACACGGCATTCTTTCCCCTTCTCGTCCCGTGTTTAGCGCTGTTTTTATTCTTCCTTTACCATGCAGCACAAACGAGCCCAATCAAGCACATTGTCATAGGAATACAAATATAATGTATTCCTGCTATATCAGCGGAGCCAACACTCGAACAACAGACGTTAATCTGATATAACGCCTGTATCGTAGGAGCGGTGTTCGATATGACGCCTGTGTCGTATGCAGTGTTTGTTGCTTTCTTGTAAAATTAGATAGCCAGCACCACAACCACAATTGACGTTGCACCAACATTACGCCTGCATTGGCTGTTTTTCCAAACCAGTTTACAGAACTGGCGTGGCTCTGTGGTAGAATAGCTGATTGCCACTCAGTATGCTTGGGTTTGATTCCTGCTGGGCTCCTAATTTTCATACTTTCCATTAGTCGGGTCAATGCTGCTGATGTCGGTTTTTCTTAACGCTCTTGCATTTAAATTACCAACGTCTGTTCTCGCCATTCCTAGGTAGATATAAACTGTAAATCGCCCGTGGCGCATACCATACACCGCGGCACGTTGCATATGGGTGTGTGCCACGCGTGTCTGGAGGAAAAGGTTTGACGACGTGCGCAACAGGATTTACACGTTATTCATGCCCTGACCCGACAGTCACATTCATCAAATATTCTTACCCTCCCATGCAAATATCGGTCTACACCAAGTTAAGGAGACGATCATGACAGCATCCAGACATAGGCGGCTAGATAGATAGATAGATAGATAGATAGATAGATAGATAGATAGATAGATAGATAGATAGATAGATAGATAGATAGATAGATAGATAGATAGATAGATAGATAGATAGATAGATAGATAGATAGATAGATAGATAGATAGAAACTCTCAAAGTGCCAAAGGTTCGTTAAGAAATGCTTCGCATTTAGAAAAAGTCGCATGGAGCCAAACCAGGTGAATAAGAAGGATGCCCCATCGCACCAATGTTTTCGCTGGTCAGATACTGATGGACAGAAAGGGCCGCGTGGGCAGGTGCATTGTCCTTGCGCAACAGCCATCCATCGCTCCACAACTGTGGCGTTTTAACGCGATAGCGTTAGAGAGCTCGTATCGCAGAAATTCCGCCGTCGGCGTCGGGGCCGTTGGTTGTGAGCGAAAAATCATCATCTTGTCCGTGACCGAAAAATCGGAAAAGCTGCAAATAAAATAAATAATAAAAATGTTGGGTCCGAGTGAGAATCGAACCCAGGCCGTCTGCGTGGCAAGCAGGTGTTCTACCACACAGCCACGCCACTGCTTGGAGCTGCACTGAAAGTAACTTTCCTGCTTCCCAAAAATACGCGTCCTGTATACAGGTGTCAAAGTACGAGATGCAATATCGGAGTAATATTGCGTGGTACAAGCGTACATTGCCATCGGGCGTCACACCATGTCAATATCATAACGACTTGGTGGTTTAAAGAGAGCCACCCATTACAAAAGGCACACACATTACTGCGCGTATTCCCTTAAGACCACGTAGTGGGTGCATCGCAATTTCGAAAAAGTTTCTCGCGCATAATAGCTCCTGGTTTAAAGCATGCTACCCATTACATAAGGCACACACCTTAGTGTGCGCATTCTGTTAAACACTCGTAGGTGTTGGAACTGCGCACTAGGAACAGAATATTGCTATCGCGTTCAACTCTTAAAGGCGAAGCTTAAGCGTCCGCCAATTTTTTTTTAAATGTTTTCACGAAGCCTTTTTAGTGCTTCAATGTAGTAGTGTTAATTAAGGGTCTGACAACTGGGAACCCACTCAATCAATACAATGCCATTCATGTCCAATAATACAATAATAATTGCTTTGAATAATTTATTTTGACATGCGGGCTTTTTTGGGTCTTGGGGATCCTGGATACTTCCAGTACATCGAGTGGCGCTTACTTTCTGGGCCATAGGTAAACATCCGTATCTCATCACATGTTACAACAGATCCTAACAAATTTCGCTCGTTTTCAATGCGTTCTAACATGTCCACACACGTCTTTACGGCACCGTTTTTGGTCAGCGGACAGAACATTTAAAACAACCTCCGCCCAAATCTTCCTCATGTGTATTTCGTGAGTTAAAATGCGTCCAACGTCTTCCCTTTCTATGTTACCCACTCCGCCACTGAACGAACACTTAATCTTCGGTCACCACGAATCACATCGCAAACTTAGGCAATGTTTTGGTCTGTGATCGCTGACCTTGGGTGCCCAGCACGTTCATCACCTTCCACGCTGTGCCTTCCCCGTGAAAACCACTCATGCCATTCAAACACACGTGCACGAAACAGTTTCATATCCATAACCCTCGGTTAATATTCGAAATGTTTCCGTGGCTTATTTCTGAAGTTTCACTAGAAACTTGATGTTGATTTGCTAATAAGTTTTATATTAGCCATTTTTTCCAGCAGAACGAAGTTGCACATGCTCACTCAATGACGCAGCACTCCCAGCTCGCATGATCGGTTAAGTCGATACTTGCCGCATGGATGGAGGAGGTGAGTGGGATGACGTCTGCAAAGCAGTTGTTGGGAACTCCACTCTTTCTTCAAGCTAAACACTTAGTCTCGTTTTTGTGTGTGTGCCACACCTCTATAACAGAACGGTAAATACTTAGGAGCCCGGGTCGAGTGGAACACCAGTGCTTATGCAGTAAGACCTTTTGAACATTCAGGGATTTATTTGCTGTTATTCCTTGTTGCTTCATAATGGCGCAGAAAATTGATTTTTTGGGGAGAATGTCTCTGGTAGGAAATTGTGTTATTGTTTTAGCTGCATCGCGACATTGTTTAATTTCCGATGGCGGCAAGAGTACAATTTTTTGCATAAATAGAGCAGCAACAGGTGTTTGTGTTCGGAAGGGGATGGCATTTTTCTTAGTAGATTGCGTCAACATAGTTATTGTAGTTTGAAGTTGCCTCTCGCTACTTTTCAAGGTCGAGGTGCGGGATGCAATTTGAAGATGTCAGTGCATACAGAGAACATATTTGTGGGTTTTATGACATTGTAAACGCAATGCATTTTGATTATGAACTTAGTTGGGTTAAAAATAACACACTGAGATGCACAATCTTCGTGGACAAATGTACATGAAGGTGTAAAGCACAGTGCTCCTTAAAATATTCTATTAGCCATTAGACAGTTCATTTTCCGACTGATGCCTAGCTCGGTGAGCCTTTGTAAAATGCCTAGCCCGGCGATCCCTTGTAAATGCCTACCATACGCATTTTCATCTCGTACCTTGCCATACAAATTATCTGGGACAGCAATCCAGTGAGGACATTATAATTGAAAGGTATGACTAGCACGAGATATTTTTATCAAGAACCTTTCTTGAAAAATTTTGCGGTGGGGACGGGGGGTCAACACACACCTCTGATCAATAAATATTAAGCTGGCGTACGACCGCTAGTGCCTTGAAGTATCTGTGAGTAGAAGTTAGTATCAACGTGAGACGGGTCCTGATAGTACTGCTGAAGTTTAAGAGTTATCACCATAGGTCGGTAAAAAATGTGGAGCTCACTCAGACTTACTCAAGAAATATATTTTGTGTTCACGGCTCACTCGGACTCACACTCACCAAAATGTTGCTCAACCAGACATGCGCGCGCACAATAGCCTACACATAAAGCAAAACTACGAAACTTGCTATATTAAAAATATGTATTACGAAGCACAGATCATTGACCGAGGCTGGTGATTTGAGCGCTAATCGCTCTGTCAAAAAAAAAAAAAACGCCAGGCCTGCGCTGAAACCGCAGCACACTCACAGCGAAAGCTGGAAGAGCGGCGTTTCAAGAGCCCGTTGTAAGCTCTCTTGGTGCTACAATACAAGTACACTAGAAAGGTACCCACTACGCCATAAATCAAATTTTCGTGAAGTTGGGAAGCGCCTACTAAGCCATTATTCGTCATTCTGCGGAAAAGCGAGGCATCAGCTACACATCTGTAAGGGATTATGTGCACTTTTGTTGACGCGACGACTGATGACGATGAAGAATTACGGCTCATCCCTTTGTAATGGGTTGGAAGCTTTAAACGGCCCACCAGTTATGTAATTTGCACTGGGTGACGCCCGGTCGCTATTTCCCTCTGCCGTCATGCTGTATAACATACGCTGACGTGGGAGAGAGATGGGGGAGGGGTGCGAAGAACTTTACTGAGACCCCGAGGAAATGGATCATGCGCTTATGGGCTTCCTTGGCAACCAATACAAGTGCACTTGCGAGGAACCCACTACGCTATAAATCATTGTAATTTTTGAGAAGTAGGGCAGCAGGCACTGTGCCATTTTTCGTCATTCTACGGAGAGCCGTGCTATCTGCCAAACGCATGCAAGGCATTATGCGCACTTTGTTGATGCTGTGCCTGATGACGACGAATTATGGCAGAGACCTTTGTAATGGGTTGGAAGCAATCAACAACCTACTCGTTGCGCAATTCGCATTGTGTGACGCCTGGTTATAGAATTCGCGTTGTGCGACGCTTGGTGCTTATTTTACTCTTCTACCACGCTATATTGCATATGCTAATGTGGTTCGTTCCCGACACGAAGCCTGTATAGGACCTTTTTGCAAAGCAGTTTCAACCACCGGCATGGCTCAGAGGTTGAATACTGGGCACCCACGCAGAGGGCCCAGGTTCGAACCTCGTTCTCTCCTGGAATTTTTTCTTATTTCGTTTTTTTTCTTATTTCGAGCGATACTGGTTACGGACACCGGCGGCGGCGGCGGCGGCGGACAACTACGGCGCCAAAAACGGCCGGTGAAATGATCTCATAACAGCTTTCGCTGTAAAACGCCAGGCCTGCGCGGAAAGCTCAGCGCAGTCACAGCGAAAGCTGGAAGAGCGGTATTTCTAGAGCCCGTTGTAAACTTATGGTGGCTATTTCCAGTGCACTAGCAACGTATCCAACACGCCACAAATCATAATTTTTGTGAAGTTGGGAAGCACCCACCACAACATTATTCTTCATTCTGCGGAGAAGCGAGGTACCATCTGTAATGGCCCAACCGCATGCACGCGATTTTCCAGCGACGGCGCCGAGCGACAGGATTTGCTGTCGCGGAGGGCCATCCATCGCCGTCGTGTGTCGCGTCGCAGCTTTCTGGGAAACTAAAAACAATGGCTTGTAGCCCCGAAGTGAGCGTGACGATATCCGGCAAAATGGCAGCATCGCTGATCCTCGCTTCGGTTGCAATTTGCTCTTGATGCTTGTAACCGGCGCGTACTTCAAGGAATGCAAGTGATAGCCTACCTTCTCTACAGCCCCATCTCACGCGGAGAGCGAAGCAGCGGCCGTATTTTGTCGTTAATTTTGATCGACGGTTCGTTTTGATGTTTCGTGGTAGCTTGCTGCACTGGTGGTAACTTGCTTGATTGATTGAAGCCTACCAATTTTGGCACATACCCACTCTGGGGGATTGACCAAGAAAAATTATTGTAGCCTATGGATGATAATTATATTAATTCTTTTAACCTCCCTATTACTAAAGTAGAAAAAATACGCGAAGATAAAGAGCAATCAAATTACAAAAAAGTATTAAAGCCTATGGAGGATAATTACAATAATTACAATTTTGAGCCGACCAGACAGCTGAGTTTACCTTACCCGACCAAATTTGACTCTATGACTTGCTTTTAATCACATTTTATAATTATGTCGCGAGTGTTTTTCCAGTATTTCTTAAAGTAGCCCTTACGTTGGAATACGTTTAGTTGCTAAGATGAAATTATGCACAGCATCAAAATTTTCTCTATGACAATGTCCCAAAACAGAGGCACCGAAATTTAGAACATTTTCTGCAGTTAAACTTGAACCAATCGTCGAAAATGGAATAACCAGACGTATTTTGCTAATTATCGAATAGTGTAACTTGCTGCGATGTCAACATCGTCGTCGTGTAGGTAGCTCTTCTTGCGAGAAAGCGATGTGGGGCTCCGCGACTTTCCATAAACGTTCTACGACAGCAAGAGCAAACGTTGTAGAGATCCGCCTCGTGGACTAAACCTATCATAATGCAGTTTGCAAAGTGCGACGTAGTAGCGTAGGCAGCGTACGCTTCAGGGCGCCCCCTCGAGATCACAGAAGATACTACTGTCGCGGTTAAACATAAAATAAAGAAACCGGTCATGAAACGCTTTTATGGCTTCCTTATATCACAAAAGAGAATAATACATTTGGCATGTGGTCATTCATCTACATTGTAATTTTTTTTGCAATTTACCTGCGTACACGCAATAGTTTTCAATCGAGCATCCGTGACACTTTGTCGCGAACATGTGGGTGCTCCCGTCGCGACGTGGCAGCGCGACGGAGCCCGTTTGTCGCTGTCGATCGTCGCCGTCGCTCGACAGTCGCGTGCATGCGCGACTGTCGAGCGACGGCGAATCGCACCAACACAGTCGCACCAACACAGTGCAAATAATGCCTAATGCCTTAAGGCATTAGGCATTATTTGCACTGTGTTGGTGCGACGGTTGATGACGATGAAGAATTATGGCTGAGCCCTTTGTAATGGGTTGGAAGCTTTAAAGGACCCACTAGTTACGTAATTCGCATTGTGTGACGCCCGGTCGTTATTTAACTTTCCCACCACGCTTTATAACATACGTTAACTTGAGAAAGGCCGAGAGAAGAAATTAACTTTATTGAGACCCTGAGGAAATGAATCATGGGAGCCTTATGGGCTTCCTTGGCAACCAATAAAGGTGCACTTGCGAGGAACCCACCACGCTATAAATCATCATGTTTGTGAAAATTATAATCATTAGCCACTATGCAATTTTTCGTCATTCTGCAGAACCGTGGTACCCGCAAAAGACCTGTAAGGCATTATGTGCACTTTTTTGATGCTGTGGCTGATGACGATGAAGAATTATGGCAGAGGCCTTTGTAATGGGTTGTAAGCATTGAACAACCCACTCGTTGCACAATTCGCTTTGTATGACGCCTGGTTACAGAATTCGCGTTCTGGGACACCTGATTGTTATTTTACTCTTCTACCACACTACACTCCATATGTTAATGTGGTTCCTTGCCGACAGGAAGCCTGTATAGGGTCTTTTTGCAAAGCAGCCCTAAGCACCGGCATGGTTCTGAGGTTGAATACTGGGCTCCGACGCAGAGGGCCCCGGTTCAAACGTCTTTCCTTCCCGGAGAGTTTTTTTTATTTACTTCTTTTTATTTCGAGCGATAGTGGTTACGGACTCCGGCGGAGGTGGCGGCGGTGGCGGTGGACAACTACGGCGCCAAAAACGGCCCTTGTTGTGATCTCATAGCAGCTTTCGCTGTAGAACTAGATGCCTGTTGGGCCCTGGAGAAAGGAAATATATGTCCATCACGCAATACCTCAATCGCTAAATAAAACAAGGGGAGTGAAACTTCCTATGCCATCCATGGAACGCGATACTCGCTCACAGCACCGGACGAACGCCTGGTGTTTGGGGGCGGTACTAAAACATGGCGGCGCATTGCAGAGACGCACTGGGGGACGCCATCTTTCTGAGGACTGAGGATCCGAATGGCAGGGGGGAGGGGGCGATTTAGCGCCAAGCTCAATTGGGATGCACCAGGAAGCGAAATTGAGCGAGTGGAAGGTATTTAGATGGCAGGCGCGCGACCTCTTCCTGTTGTGCAGCCCGCCACATGATCAAAACGGCAATCGTTACATTCTGATGAAGGTTTGCCCATCCACCTGTTCTTGCACCATTTATTCTATGTAAGAATTTTATTTTGTTTACTTGTACACATGAATTAGAGAAGAATAAAGAGCAGGGTTTTTTTAATATTTTATTGCCTAAACATACCATTCATACAGCAAAAACACAACTGGAATATTGTACGTTTTTAGTCGCATACAAAAGTCGCATCCTGATATGTCGTGCAAGCTTAGAAAAACAAAACGAGCAGCATGCAGATCGTACCTTTCGTCCGCCGGGATCCGAAAGAATTTTATGCCGGTGTGGCGTGAAGAATTTCGACACTACTAAGAACAGCAGGATTTGTGATGACGGCGCGAATCCATGCATGCGTCTGTTTCGCTGAAGCTTGCAAGGGTTTCGGTGAAACAAACGTTATGGTCGTAAAAGCGGCCTTTGGGACACCGTAGGCCGTAGCATAGGGGAGCGACGAGAAACGCCTTTTTTTGCCTTGAGAGATAGGACGGCGCAGTTCCCGTTTTCCACTCGGGCTGGCGCTCGTATTTTCGCAATCTCGAACTGCAACCGTTAGGCTCACTTGCGTATTAAAAACTTCGCAGTTAAAAAGTAATTGGGTAATAAATATAAAACGCAACAACAACGTTCATTTATGCTCGTATGTAGTACAGCCCCCAAACATTAGGATCGCTGCGGTCACGGCACAGAAAAACCGCGAAATTTCATCCCCCTGATAAAACCTTGAGCAAGCGGCAGCGATTCCCTGAAATGCGTTGACCATACTCGAATCGAGTATGGCTTCAATACAGCAGTAGTTGCAGGCCGGCTTTTACGTGGAACATCAAGCGCGTCTTCCTGATAGATAAGATTCATACAATGAGACGCCCTTTGTAATTCTGATCCATAAAAAAACGTGTATGACGATAAGGACTCCAAAGGGCGTTGACCTTAGAGAGATACGAACAAAAACTTGTGAGCCATTCCACTATTTTAAAGGGGATGAGCAGCGCAGCCGTTTGTCACACGACACAGAAAAGACAGATATCTTTCAACAAAAGTACGACCTCATTTATTGCCTTGATCGGTAGTCATTATTATCTTCGAGAGAAAAGATGTCGTGTTTACATCAACTTGTGGAGCGCATTTCCGCACAGCTGTGTCCCACATCGTCCACGCAACGAAGGCCCACCACAGCACTGCACACTCACTCGTGGCAGCCGTTTTCCAGCCTAGGTGAATTGCATTTTCTTGAAGGCCGCTAGCACCGCCATCACGCGCGATCAGCATTGCCCAAGTCGTCCACTTCAAACGCGCTTCGGTGCGAAGATGCCCGAGCGAAGATAGAGCGGAGACGGGCTTTTTAAGGTTACACCTGTCTCTTAAGGTTACACCTGTCGGGCTTTTTAAGGTTACTCCTCTCTCTTAGGGTTACACCTATCATTTTTCTTTTCATCGCACGCTCAATTCAAGTTGAAACCTCTTTGTAAGTCTCCAGGTTTCTGCTCCGTAGGTAAGTACGGGTAAGATGCAGTTGTTATATACCTTCCTCTTGAGGGATAGTGGTAGACTACCATTCATGATTTGATAATGCTTGCCGAATGAGCCCCATCCCATCCTTAAACTTCTAGTTATTTCACTCTCATGGTTCGGCTCCGTGGTTACTACCTGTCCTAAGTAGACGTACTCCTTTATAACTTCCAGTGCATCGCCACCTATCGCAAAGCGCTGTTCTCTGCCAAGATTGTTCCACATTACTTTAGTTTTATGCATATTAATTTTCAGACCTACTCTTCTACTTTCCGTATCCAGTTCAGTAATCATGAGCTGTAATTCGTCTCCCGCGTTACTCATCAATGCAATGTCATCAGCGAATCGCAGGTTACTGAGATACTCTGCATTAACTCTTATCCGTAACATTTCCCAATCTAGGGCCCTAAAACCTCCTGTAAATACGCGGTGAATAGCATTGGAGAGATCGTGTCTCCCTGCCGTACGCCCTTCTTTATTGGGATTTTGTCGCTTTCTGTACGGAGGACTATACACCAGAGCACGCCTGTCTCGCACCCAGGCTGCTGGCGAGCCGAGCGGATACTCTCGCACCCAGACGCCGGGCTGACCGGGGCTGCCAAGGCGCGCGCGGGCTGCACCAAGTAAACAGGGCAAGCTGCAGTTCTGAGGCTTTAAAGTGCGAAAAAGTACCCGTTCACGCCGCTTCAGCGTATAAGAGCTCGTCTGGGCACTACTGCGTCGTCTTTGGATGCCAAAACAAGCAACGCAACAAGAGGATATTAGCGTTGTCTGCGACGATTACGACGCGCCACGGAAATAGTGCCGGTGCGGTGTTTTCAGCTTCGCCGCGAGTGGATAACTGTGATTCAAGCAGAAAAACTAGGAGCCGAGTGAAAATGCGCGAGTAAGTACACTAACTGCGTGTATTCTGCAGTGTGATGCCCACTTATTTCATTTTGCGAACGTAATTTGCGTGACACGCAGCTGGGTTGAAGGCAGGCGCGAGCTTTGTGTAGGGGTGCACTTCATACCTTTGAGCGTTTCCTTTGACGAAAATCTAGTGCAAAATAGTGCTTTCAACCACAAGCAATCAGCGTGCTTTGCCACCTTCCACGTGCTTTTGATGGCATCCACGCCTTCGAGATTTCGTCTTCAAAAGGTAATAAATGGTACGGTGCTCCTCAACAGCTGGCCAGAATTTCGTGTTTTCATTTCAGTGTTTGATGTCCACAAACTTATTTGGGCACGAGGCATCCAGCTGCACATAATACATATATTGGCACGTAAGTAAACAGTACTCGCGCCGGTGTCCTTTACATCGCAGGCGTAGCTAACCAGCTTAACTAAGAGTAGCACAGTTTCGCTTGTAAAGCACCATCGTTAGAAGAATAAAATCGCGCTGGTAGCTTCCGAAAGGGATCGCTGAACGATACTGCACGTTATACTCTCTGATAGCACGCTTTTGTGAGCAAGACGCACGATTGTAAGAGCGCTCGTGAAACAAAAATTACGTTCCGCGAAACTACCCGTAAAGCGTACTCTAATTATTACGCGATGCATTCTGAAATGATGAGCTTTCACAAAACTTTGTGCACAGCTTGTAATATGGGGCAACAAAACATCGTTTAACTCTTTCGCGAGCTGCACTGCAATTACCGAAAACGTTCTCGCAGTAGTACGCGTGACGATTCACGCGTACGCAGTAGTACGCGTGAATCGTCACGCGTACTACTGCGAGAACGTTTTTTGACAAATGTAACAGCGTACGTATGTGACGAGGTTGCTTCCGCAGCCCACTCAGCACGTACTGTATACATTGTGGACTTGCACGAGCAAGATGTTCCTTATGTTCCAATAAAATCAGCGAAAATGTCCAGGCTAGAAAAGACGCGAAACGCGCTCTCCGACGGTCTGAGTTTCGGGAGTTTCACGTTTGCTCTGTGTAGCGTCTGCTGGCGTGGCAGCCCGAGCATGTTGTTTCGTCGCGTGTGTGATAGATGGCGCGACGCGCGATGCAAATATGGCGATGCGCATGGAATTCGCTGTGTTCTGGTCTATAGTGGCTGTGGATCCGCTGTAGATTTCTTCCAATATGTTTATATAGGCTTCGTCGATGCCCTGATTCCGCAGTGCCTGCATGACTGCTGATGTCTTCACCGAATCAAATGCCTTCACGTAATCTATGAAGGCTATGTATAGGGGTTGGTTGTATTCCGCGCATTTCTCTATCACCTGACTAATAGTATGAATATGATCAATTGTTGAGAAGCCTGTAGGAAATCCTGCCCGGTCCATTGGTTGATTGAACTCTAATTTCGCATTAATTCTGTTAGCAATTACTTTTGTAAATAGCTTGTAGACAACGGACAGTAAGCTGATGGGCCTATACTTTTTAAGGTCCTTGACGTCCCCTTTCTTATGGATCAAGATGATGTTGGCATTCTTCCAAGATTCTGGTATCCTCCCCGTCGAGAGACACTTCGTATACAGGGTGGCCAGTTTTTCTAACATAATCTCTCCACCGTCTTTCAACAGGTCTGATGTTACCTGATCCTCACGAGCGGCTTTGCCTCATTGCATTCTCTTTAGGGCTTTCTTTACTTCTCCTGTCAGTACTGGTGGGATATATCAGATTCCTCTGGGCTCATTGCCTCATTGCATTCTCTTTAGGGCTTTCTTTACTTCTGCTGTCAGTACTGGTGGGATATATCAGACTCCTCTGGGCTATTACTGCATCTTACGTTAGCATCCTGACTGTCTCGGCTGCTGCACAGGTCTCTGTAGAACTCTTCCGCTTCCTCAACTATTTTATCCATATTGGTTGTGACCTTGCCTTCCTTGTCCCTTAATGTATACATCTGATTTTTGCCTATGCACAGTTTTGTCGTCATAGCTTTGAATCTTCTTCCGCTCTTAAGAACATGCTCAATTCTCTCCATATTATACTTTCTTATGTCGGCTATTTTACGCCTATGCATTAACTTCGAAAGCTCTGCCAGCTCTATTTTCTCTGTTGCATTTGAGGCTTTCATGGCTTGACGTTTCTTAATGAGGTTTTTCGTCTCTTGGGATAGCTTACCAGTGTCCTGTCTAACGACTGTACCCCCGGCTTCCACTGCACACTCCTTAATGATACTAGTCAGATTATCATTCATTGCGTCGACGCTAAGGTCGGTTTTCTCGGTTAAATCCGCGTACCTATTCTGAAGTGAAACACTGAATTCCTGTACTTTCCCCTCTCAGAGCTAGTTCATTAATCGGCTTCTTGCGGATCAGTTCCTGCCGTGCCTTCCTCAAGTCTACTTGAATTCTAGATCTTACCATTCTATGGTCACTGCATCGGATCTTGTTAACTACTTCCACATCCTGTACAATGCCCGGGTGGACACACATTATGAAGTCTATTTCATTTTTAGTTTCGCCAAAGAAAAAATAACATATCAGATATCAATAAGTTCTTATGTGAATGCATTTCCTGCCGCGCTTTGCGACCATGCATTCACTTGAATGTCGTGGCACAGGAGCAGCACCTAAATAATGTAATCTTCGAGACTGCGCACGTAGTTATTCGAAATGGAAACGTTTCAAATCCGGGCGTTAGGAAAGGGGTCGTTACTGATCATTGTCGGGTGATCGGCTAGATGACGACCAAGCTACCGGCAACATGGTGAGCAGAACGGGTTGGTACGCAGCGAGCATGGCGAGCTGGAGAGGCTGAGCCGTCCCGCTGCCATAGCAGCCCGTCCGGTGCTTTCGACCAGCCGACTGCGGCCTTTCGGTTCCCAGCTGTACTGCGCAGTCTCCCACTGCTCCGGCATGGCACTCTGTACAGCGGGAACTCTCGCTATATTCTGGCATCCCTACGTGGCATGGTGTAACGTGGCTTTTTTTGAACACCAGGGGCAAATTTATCTTAATTTTGTTTGATGCGTGGTATTGCGAGTTAGTGGACATGGATGTGCCCAGAGAGCACGCCGGCATTGGACCTGTGTCGGCCCAACGTCGGCAGCAATATTGGCCCCACATCGGCAAATCACGATCGCGCGACTTGCACCCGCATCAGCCCGATGTCGGCTATCCGGCGTTCGGCCGATATAGGCTTACCGGGGTTGTGGGCTAGCAGCGTCGGTCCGAGACGAGCCTGCCGTTATTCAGCCGATGATGGAAAGCCGTCCTTCGGCCTATGCAAGCTAGCCGATACTGGCGTGGTCTCGATCCCACCAACGTAGGGAAGCCGCCGGCGTAACCGTTTGCACGCGTTATTATGGTGTTTTAGCAATGGTGGTTTGCCGTGCGGTAAGTATGGTAATACGACACCATAGTGGTCTGCACGCAGCTAGTTTAGATGGGGACACCGGCAGTAGTAACTTCAGTAGAAAGGCTGATACACCTGCTTTAATGTAAAGCGGCTGCGTGCCGACCACGGTTTTTCGGTATAACTGTAGTTACTGTACTGTAAGCCAGCAGAGCTAAGCTAAAATAGCCTATTCGCGGCCCAACGGCATTCATCGACAACCAGTGGCGCCGTGTGCGGAAAATACTTCGTAATTACGGCGACAGCTCCACTGCGGTCTTAGTGTGCCATTGAGACCCAGAATACTGTGGAAACGTGCGAGGCCGAGAAGGAAAATCAATATTGTCTCCAACACAACTAAAAGGATGAAAGGCCTGCTGCTCCAACTACGCATGTATCCGGGTAATCAAGGAGCAACACATTCGCAAGGTGAAGCACACAAATTTATTCACACATATATATCTACATACGCCAGCAGTTCCGGAATAATTATGGCGTAAACAAATACCTAAACATCTGTAGATACCATAGCCAACATCTAAAACCATGCCAGAGCCACCGTATTCCTCAAGAAGGGCAGGAAAATCCTGATCGAGAATGGGGTCAGGCGAAGAGTTATAATCTCTCCATTGTTAATGATGACACATTCACAAAAATTTGCAGCTGCTTAGCTCGGCTATGCCAAGATATACGTAGCGTTAGCAAAGGTTCAGGTGATTATTCTGAGGTTTCCAGATTGTCTAGGATTAGCTTGATTGTCATGCTTACTGCTGCTCCAATGACACGCACACGGTATACGTATTATGTGGCGCATGCATATTTATTTTTGCTCAACGTCAGGTTGCTTCTTCACTCTTTGTACGCTGAACCGCTGATTACCAGGCAACTACTTCGGGATCCGATGACATAAGCTTCACGTCTCTTCTGCGCCATTGAGCAGCATTTGCGCTCTACTTCTCCATGGCGTTACCCAGCTGCAACAGCCAGTCAGAGGCGCTATCAAGCGGCACCAGCGCATTGTCAGAGGGCGACTTCACAGCGAAGGCGAATAGCTGCGCGCGCCATGGCTACGACGTCACCCCTCTCGAATGCGCAGAGCAGCAGCGGCGAGTCGCACGCGCCGGCGCCAGTCTGTCTGCCCGGCTACGACGCCACTCCTCCCGCTCTCCGCCACCAGCAGCGGCGAACCGCGCGCGGCGGTGGCGGAGAGGGCGTGAGATGCCGGCTCCGCACTTATCCTCGCGCATGCGCCGCACAGCTCATGTGAAGCCATGCGAAATCGGCTCCGGCTAGGCAAGTGTAGCTCACGCTACAAAAAATATTTAAGGAACTAGAACCGGAAAAATATAGGAATAGAGATTAACGAAAAATATCTTAGCCGCTTGCGTTTTGTGGACGACATAGCGCTTTTGAGCAGTGACGGTGACGAATCGCGAAAAAAAAATTACACCATTTCCCGCTAAAGGGGACCATGAGGCGATGCGAAGCCGGAGTACATGCACGATCGCGTTCTGTGGGCGTTCGCTGGGCATGCTACCGACCTCGCGTCGTGGAACGCGAAGAGGAAGACTACGCGCGTCGTGTCTTCCCTCTAGCCTGGCCGTTAATTCTTACAGAGCGTGCAGGGAACGTGGTCGACAGGCGCGCAAGAAAGGCTGCGTAGGAGAGGACAGAGAGGGGGAAGGGATGCGCATGCGCTGGACCTCATCGCGGCACTGCGCAGGAGAGAATTTCGGCATGCAGAGCCCGCATTTCAGAGGAGCCAACCGAGGCAAGCGCTGGACTGAACGCGCGCAGCGCTCTACCTCTTGAAGGAGAGGAGACTAGAGGAGTAGAGTAGCGTATGCGCCGTGAGAACAGAAGCGAGAACGCTGGAGAGGCGGAAGCAGGTGCTGGTATAGAAGTGGAGAGAGCAACGCGCAGCTGTTGGAGAAAGGGAAGGAGGAGAGTTGCACATGCGTAGTGTGAGTGCGGACTACTACGCGGCGTGCGGATTACCAGGCCGCGTGACATACCCCCGAGCAAGAGATACTTGGCATCTAAAATACTGGAGATGTAAACAAAAGAAGCGTTAAAGTTGGATTATAGATGGACCCCAAGTAAACAAAGATAATGTTACACGGCCCGGAAAAAAGCGACATTAGGAGTGGCAACCACTAGAAGAGTATGTACACGCGTGAACTAATTACTAGCAGAGGAGCCCCCTCCCCCTCCTCCTTCTCCCGCTTGCGGTGTTTATCAAATTCACGAAAAAATAAGGTTGGGTTGCTTTGCAAACGTTACGCACTCGCAACGCATGACTGGCAATTAAATTGCCGCTCTCCTTTAAGCGAAACTGACAATTTTTTTTAGTGGTACCTTACGGGCCAGAAGCATGCATAAACTACTGCACACGACCTGAAAAACATTGCGAGTGGTGCCACAAGGTACCATGAACTCTACATCTAAACAAGGTAGACACGCACGTGCGCACTCCTATTCTCAACGTAAGACTGCAACGGAAAGGCATTGTGCATGAAAACCTCTCACGTGTGCCCGTTGTATCGGTAAGAACAGGAGCGAATAAAAAATGTAAGCTCACCATAGTAACAGAATACAGAAATGCGCGCTAGGAAGACAACAAAAATCAGATGAGACGTAAGAGCAGTCAACACGTGGCCTTATATGAGGCGAGCCCCAATCTAATGTGGAAGCACGGGGCCACTGGTTGCTCGCTGCGGTGATCACTGTCGAAACCAGTGCCGCAATCCTGCCTCGTGTTCGTCTCTCACACGATTTTGACTTTCCGCCACACAAGTCCACACACCGACAGTGATGCTGAACGAGAGAGGGGGAGGGGGGGTAGAGGTTGAAGAAGGCGAAAAAATGATCATTCTCGCTCTTTCGGAGCACGGCTCAGCTCAGCCTCTCCCAGTATGTCATCTATTGGCAAGCCGTTCATAGAATTTTGAATGGATCGCTTTTTGCAATGGGTCGCTACATGAAAACGTTGCTTACACCACGCTAGAACCGCATTTTTTATCTCATTTCACGTGCAATGTAATAGGATTCAATGCGACTGTTTCGAAAAGCACGTGGGAGGCAATCGTTGAACGATATTTTTAGTTGAAAGAGATATCTATGGCAGCAAACGAACAGCGACGAAGGGAAAGCACAAACTCACAAACACGTGGCAAGCACGTGTTTGTCATTTCGTTATAAACGGTCGGTGGGCCAGTTGGTTTGGAAGCATTCTAACAAAAAAAGAAGAAAACACGTCCTCACTTCATCCCGGTCTTTTTTGCGCCATACGTATTTTTTCTCAAATAATAAACCAAGTAGCTCAGCAACACGCCTTGTTGAGCTTTTTACGACTTTCACAAGGCAAAATTATGTGACATCACTGAAGCAAGTGCACTTGCTACGCTTGACCACAACACGCGGCTCTGTAAATACGCGTACACGCGAAGATAGGAAACTATCTGTGTATTTTATGAGAACTAGACACCAAACAATCAGTAGCGGAGAGGATGTACAGGATAGAGCGATATAAATATGATGTCAGGTTCGGTTTCTGCACAGAATTAGTATTCACATAAAACTTCTTGCGCTAAATGTATTCGTGCGGGAAAGTTTGGGCGAATCCTGATGCTAGATATATTATAGAAGTCGGCCGATCAATGGCAAAACAGTTACGACAGAGAAGCACTTTGAATTTGGCCCATGAAGTTAACGGTATGTGTTTAAAGTTTAGGCATTTTGATAGCGTTGAACAACTGGTCGACCAAGTGGCCATCTAATGTGAGGCACTCATTCTTCTGAAGGGGACCTTTTTGGGTAGACAATGAAACGCGTACGTAGGACGCTCGTCGTCTGATTGACACACAGAATAAATGAATGGAATTTTGGTAATGCTTATCTTGATCGGATCAATTCTCACGTCGAGCGCAGACGTACGGCAAAAAGGGCCCAATATTCCCGCAAAAGATTGTGACTGAGCTCTCCACTCTCTGATGCACGGCAAAATTCGCGCAATGTTAACCGGTGAAAGCCAACGCCTCAGCCAGCGTCGGCTGAAGAACGGCAAAAGTTGCGAAATATTAGCCGGTGAAAGCGAACAGCTCAGTGGACATAGGCTGAAGAACGGCAAAACCAGTCCCAGTATTGCCGGTGAAAACCCAATATCAGATGATGCGCGGCAAAACCGGCCCATTACTGCCTGTCATATTCAACGGCTCAGCCAATGGCTCACTGTCGGCAACAGTAGGCCGAGATAGGGCCTCGCATAGCCGTCACGAAACCAATATCGGCCCGACGTTGTGTGCTGCCTGGATGGATTTCACCTTTTAACCTTCCGTTAAACGCACGCCTCCCTGTCCACTTTCTTATGGGACGGGTGATATCGCCTTCTGGTTCCCCGGAAGTGGACCATGATGATTCCGTAGATGTGTGTTAGCACTTCTGTACCTCCCGTCCTCTGACCTCTCTCTCCAGGCGTATCCTCGAGCTGTGAGACTGCTTTGTAGATTCGTGGCAATGAATTCATGCTCATTATATGTAGGGTTGATAAGGTTTCGCATAGTAAATGAGTTCTAAAATTACGTAACATAGGATTGCCACTTTACATTAATAAATGTCTAGACACCTACCTAAGGTAGGCCACCACCTTCAAAAACATATTTTTTTGAATAAAGAATTATTTTTTTAATTCGACATTTTCAAGCTTTTTGTCTATTCAAAATATTTAGCAAAAAGAATTATGTAGTTATCTTGAGCCGTTCGAATGTTATGACCATTTTTCCAACACCTCTCAGACGCATGTCGTAAATGTTTTTGCTTATACATATTACATAATGCTAAGTGTCTAAGTAGATTCTAAAGCTTGTGGGGCATGATTTTTTTTATTTATTTGAAAATTTCCACTATCCGGCTTCAGCACTTTGTGTTTAAGTCGCGCGCGTTTTCGCTCGGCTATCTGTGCTTTTTCGTATACCACTTCGAACTCTTGGACTTAGTTGTGGCCTTTCAAGGAGAAAGGTATAGTACTCCATGAGGAACGGCAAAGTATAGGACAAACAGGAAGCATCAACGCAAGTTATGGAAATAATATACCAAGAGTGGACCCGCTGTTGCGCACAGATGAGAGTCAGCTGGAGACGCAAAATGAGCTAGAAAAAAACATATGTGCTTCAGCTCGCTCAAGAGGCGAATGTGCCGCTTCAGAAGAGGTCCCAAGATATGATCCTGGAGAATTTCAGACATCTTCAAAATTGGCTAGCGCGAAAATGGACAAGGACTGAGAAGGAACACTGATGTACAGGACAGGCGCTACTCTTGGTTGTAGACACTTGGTTGTAATGCGAATATGTTTTGGTATCCCGGTCCTGATTAGCATGTCGACTGTCATGTGCATTGCGCCTGCGCGCGCCACTCGGCTGTGTATATATGTAGGAAGACGTTTCTGAATAAAGTTTAGTTGCGAGTAGCGCCTGTCCTGTACATCAGTGTTCCTTCTCAGTCCTTGTCCATTTTCGCGCTAGCCAATTTTGAAGATTATGAACCAACTAGCCCAACAACGTATACTCTTAAGCTAAATTTCAGGCATATTGAATGTTTCTTTATTATATGTGCATTCGACTGAAATCTTTAAAGATGTTTTTCTCAAAACGTAATTTTTTGCATCCTACACTTTGGCGAACAGTGATAACTTTCCTTGTGTTAAATATTTTTCCATACAATTTTGTATACTAATTCTTTATAGTTGAGTTGTACATTCAAGCAGATTTATTGAAAATGAGCTGTAACTTTTTCTACTATGGCAAATTTTGTGCAGGACAAACCCCTCAAATATAAACGTTTTAACTCTTTTTAGGATATCGCGCCTCAGATTAAAGATGGGGTGATCGTGGAGGACAGGTGCACAGGACAGTGTCCTTACAACGTACCTGCCAAGTCTCATTTAATTCGCACGAACCATTTTATAGTTATGACTGTTGGCGCAACATGCATGGATATTTTGGCAGCTTTTGATTTCTATAAATGTTGTGTTTTAAATTTTTAGCAGTTTTATCATTCTGACGTATAAATTTACCTAAGCCCTACAAGCCAAAACCATAAATATAACTTTTCGACTGCAACTGTAAAATGTTTTCTCGAACGTGATGACCTACCTTACTAATAGAAATCAGTACAAGTGTGCCTACGATGCTGAATGCTACTTGCGGTGTGGCACGGGGAATTGCTTTGGGGCCGCCATCAATCGTTATATATGTAAATGATTTAGAGCGGGCAATCCCTAACTGAGCGCATATAAAAATTTTTGCAGATAATTGCTTAGTGTTTATTGAAAAACCGAGTCTGAAGACCATAACCAATTACAGCAAACTGCTACCCACATTGAACGCTGGTGCGCAGCATAGGACGTGGAATTAAACGTTGATAGTGCTCTTAAATAGAACGCGGCAAACTAATCCTAGTGCGTTAACGGGCAAGCGCGCCCTGACGTTCCCACAGGGCACACTGCTAGGCCACCATATGCCAAAGCTGCTGTATAGTGCCAAAGTTTCCACGGTGCTTTATGATTGTCTTGTTCTGTCCAACTTATCTAAAAAACGCACAGACCCCATAAGCTTTTTGAGTGCCATCAAAAAACAAATGTGGTTGAGTAGTTCCATCCCCTCGCAAAGCATCCACTTAACGAATGATGGCCGTGTCTTGAATTTGATGTAATTATGAGCACCATTTACTCCACTGCATAGCAAGATCTTCTGGTATACAGTGCTACAGTGGTTTACAGTGATCTGATATACAGATCATCATCCTAATCAACCTTTCTCCTACACAGCTCTTGAAATAGTAGCTTCGCTTGTATAATGAAAGGTGCTATCACCCCCATTGGTTCAAATATTCTTGACGCCGTCTGTGGAACAGACCTCTAACACGGATTTCGTTCTGTCTGCACGAATTCAAGCGCCGACTTTAAGCAACCGTTATAACGCCTGTCGACGGATTCCATTTAAGACCGAGCACTTTCGCGGAGCCCGAAGAAATGTCGGTTTCTTCAGTCGCAGCAAAGAATTGACGTGGAGTCGTCGAGTTTGACGCCCATTTCCTCACACGCATACCTGCTCATTCTATCATGACGTTGGCTTCTCGGTAGATTCGCTGAGCTTCTTCATCTGCTGGAGCTCCGACGAGAAGGTCATCTACATAAAAAGATTCAGCTGAAATCTGGCCTGTAGGCTGTATTTTGCCCTGGATGGACGTCAAGTGTTGTCGCAAAGTGACATTTAGTAGAAATGGACTCGCTGCGGTTCCAAAGGGAACTCTGGTCGTCCTTCACTCCTCAATTTCAGGTTCCGGATTTGCTGTAGTTGGAACGTCTTTGAACCAGAGAAACCGTAGGGAGTGTCGGTCTTGTTTTCTATTAGCGATCTGTAAAAAGGCCTTCTCTATATCGGCCGTTAAAGCAATTTGATTCATCCTAAATCGTATGAGAAGAGCCACCAAGTCAGTTAGCAGATTGGGATCTTTTTCTAAGCATTGGTTTAGAAAAAATAGTCAGGTCCATCGTCTGACGCGTCGAAGACCACACGTACTCATGTAGTCGTAGACTTGCTTCGTATGACGGCATGATTAGATGATACCTAGATGATATCATAAATCCTACATGGTACCTTGTCACTTTCTTCAGCTTCTGCGTGTCCATCTTCATATAATTGCTTATTATCGACTGATATTGTACTGAGAAATTACGGTTTCGCTTTATTTGTTTTCCGAGTGACAACACTCTCTTTAAAGCTTCTGCTCGATTGCTGTCAAGTTCAACACAGGCAAATGAAAGGGACAGGACGACGCGCTACTAGCAACTGTAGTTTAATGAAAACCACAGAAAGATATAAACGCACAGTACCAAAAAATTAGAAAATTAAAAATTACACACCCACAGAAAGAGCATGAACATGTCTGAAAAATCACAGCATATCCACGGAGTGAATGATGATGAGTGGGCGAAGCTGCGGAGGTTCATCGGTAAACCGTGAATCTTCCGTGAATTCTGTTCAGTACATCATCACTGACGTGAGATCGGGCGCGTTTACACTAAAGGTTTGATGAGTTATGACGACTTGCAGCTCACTTTAATTTTACATGTACGCTGTGAATTTTCATTGTTTAGAAAACCATTGCTTTAGAAAACATCTGGCGTCTTTCGTTAAGCAGCTGGCGTCTTTTCGTTTTGCTTTAGAAACATCTGGCGTTCTTTCGTTTTGCTTTTAGAAAACATCTGGCGTCTTTCGTTGGTTTATTTCATCAATCAACGGCGTTTTGAACAAAATTTTTATTGTTTAATCACGCACAGGAGAAATCTCACCAGGCACTACCTTGGAGGTAAACAATGGCTGCTAATGGGAATGAGAGACAGAAGTAGTCGGCTTTTAGCTAACACTTACACTTCTACTTCTACTAACGTTTCCTACTGGAACATACCAATGGCTGCTAATGGGGAATGAGAGACAGAAGAATTCGGCTTTTAGTTAAAGCGCACGCTGCGAATATTTTATTGTTCAACAACGCACAGGAAATATCTCCCACCGGCACCACCTTGGAGGTCAAGATCTGGTACTAGCGTTACGACTGGTTACGCACTACGACTACGACAACTACGAGGGACGAACGGGTGCCGCTTTAAGGAGCTTCGCCCCTAAAAGCCATACACGTGTCAAACTTCAGTTAGTAGTGTGATGTCTTGTCCCCTTCGTCTCTATGTGTTTTGGTTTTGTTTTCGCGTTTTGTTTACCTATGAACTGAAGTCGCGACTGTTTTACACCCTCTATATGTGTGTGGTCAATTTTTATTCAACCTCATGGCATATGAAGTCCTAGGATCCAATGTGCAAGGCCAGCAGTCACTATATATAGGAAAACTTTGTTCACTTTATGTGACTGCCAAATTCCAAGTTGACTTCTCAGCCTTGGTACTTGGATTAATTTTCAATAGGTAATTATCCATAAGCCATAGAGTGAGGAATTAAAGATGCGGAAGTTTTGAATTGCGGGTGGCACTAGCTGGAATGAAAACATTCAGACATAGCTGTACTAATTATGCATAATAGAAGTACTGCTACATTGCAGTTATGTGATTATGCCGACAAGTTCCCATGCACACTTCTAGAAATTTACGATGGTTTTCATATATGTGTGAGTAAATAAGTACAGCTGTATAAGAAGACAACGTTGTCGTTTGTGGGCATTGCTGAATGCTCTTATGAATCTTGGCAGTGGACCTACAGTCAACACCACAGGTCTATTTTGGAATGTTCTGAAGGAAACTAGACTGCGCAACATGTGTGGCATGTTTTGATGCCATGTGGCAAACTAATGTAACGGAAACCGTACAACCTTCCTGTCTTCACTGTTGCATATATCTCAAAAGTGATGCTAGCCTAATGTACTAATTTAGGTACTTTCATGTGTAGGCTGACACCAAGTGTCTCGGGTATCCCGTTTCTTTGGGTTGTGCTTATATATTTGAAGGTGAAGTGCACATGTCAGTGTGCATTATGGTAAGATTTTACGCCCTACTTTCGTGTTGCTTTACTGCTGTAAATTCTCTATAGTGCTCAGGTTCTACTGCATATGTTGCTCCACGTGTTCAGTGTCGGGAGTATGTTTTGTGCGCTACGATGGAAATATATATATATCCTTACATTGACATGAGACTGCTACTGTTTTGTTTCCAATAAAATATTGCAACCACTGGTTCTTGTATCCATTCAAGTATGACTGCTTGTCGTGCATGGAATTGAAAGGAATGAACTTGTGCAAGCAAAACAAATTGCTGAAACACTGTCTCCTCATATACCTGGTTGTGTTAATTACCACACACGTTGAACAGATGATTCGCAGATGCACAGATGATGACACATTGTAGAGGAGAGATAGGCAACAGAAGGTTAGGCAGAAATCAGTGTCCTAACGTAGATTCGGTGACTTTTCATCAATAGTAGCATAATTCAAGTTGCCTGTTGTATAAATGAAGTTTAACATAATGAGCAGGTAGACGAAGCAGTTCACATATGATAGAGTTTTTCGACTTTTTTGTATATTTGCTACTGTCCTCATGCTTCTGTGTTATCAGTGTGAACTTCATAACTGCGAACAAGCCAACCTGTCTGCTGCTGTGAAAATACCATACTAGAAATTGAAAAGAGCCATTATTATCCGAATAACCGCTGTTTCATTGAGGAAGACGGTATTGCCTATTTCTTAACTCATACTACATCATCTGTGCACGAAGAGGGCCAAATACACGTGGGCGTTCACAAGAGAGTAGGGCAAGCACATTAACTTTTTCATTTGGCAGGGGACCTGTCACTGGTAAATTTGGGGACGTTGTGCTTGATCTTGGGGCAAGCGTTGGTATTCGCTTTATCGGGGTGGCGTGATACTTAACAAAAAGGTTAACGAGTAAGATAGTAGCAGTGGCGTAGCCAGGAAGTGGCACGCCCCCACCCAAAAAGCAAAAATTTCTGCCTACGCCTCTGGATAGTAGGTAGTCTTCGAGTATGAAAGCAACTAAATACTGAATATTAGTGCATGCCGCGCTAAAGCGTACATTGCGAATAAGCGCTGATTGAGGAAACAGATGATCGTTCAGCTGCTAAGACAACGCTGCTGCCCATGCGTGCGGCTCGCGACAGTACGCGCGCATTAAATGCACTTAATGTAGGCGCGCTACAATCTCCTTGTAAGTCGTACACCTGCGTGTGTAACTTTCATATGAGAACGCAGACGGTCATCGAACCACTCAGAACACGCTGCCGCCTCTGGACGCGTGCAGTTCGCGGCTGTAGAATAAACTAAAACTGCTCCACAGCATACACTCATAGAATGCACACACGTTCGCTCATCTGAAAATACCTTTGTCACGCTGGTATTCACGAAACTTGGGCGAGCGAAGCATTGTCGATATATGAAGAGCACTCAAGAGGGCACACGTTTATAATTTTTCTAGCGGCACGACACGATGAACCGAAGAATTTGGAGCCGAAGGTGTCTACGTCGGCCTGCATGACGCCCAACAAATTAGGTTATCGACCTTACTCAAGCGCAAACACACGCCGATGGTACAAGAACAGAAGTTCGAAGTTCCGCCGACGGGTTACCAGCTGCTTTGTACATACATTGGTACATATAGACCTTTTTTTCGTGGGCGCCGCCATGTTGCCTAGCGGGAGGCGCCGTCCCTGGTCTGGCAACCCACTGGCATGTGCGAAGCTCCGCGTTTGTATGGAAGGTATGCGTGCGGCTGCAGTTGCAGTCGTATATTTTCGCTCTGGCGCACGGAATCTCATATAGAATGATGTAATTTAGGTAGGAAATGAGTCTATGAGACGTCCCGAAAAAGTTTCATCCATTGAGGGTCCATGATGTTAATATACGGCGGTGCGAACGTGTCGCAAATTGTCGTTATCATACATTTTCGCCACTGTCTGTCGGTAAACCACTCAAATATTTCGACTCGTTCTATCTGGACAAGCAAGTGCTGGAACTCTTCGGGGATACGATGACTTTTTTTTCTTGCACTGTAATCTTTTAGTTTTTTTTCTCATTCTTTGTTTTTTTTTACGCTGTCGCACCGACTACCGCTCGTACACGCGGTTGCGCGTGCGCGCACAGTCTCGATTTCGTGGCGCAGACGGCTTCTGTTTGTTGCTTACAAACTGTGGGCTGTCTTGTTTCTCAACTTTTAAGTGACCGCTTATTACTCGTTCGTTTATTGTCCACCGGTGCGACCAAAATGAGAGCTATTCACAGGGAGGTGCTGGTACATAAAAACGATACTGATGTTGACATGCCGGCGTGCATCTTTTTTTTTCTTTTTTGAAGAGTCGTGATTTTTTTATTGGATTTCGGCGGCGATAACGTGAAGACGGTCAAAGTTTCTTCTGTCAGTGAGACACCAAGCGCGCCCGGACTCGAGCCTATGATCGGCATCGGAGGTGATTCGCGTTGTTTTTTTTAAAGATTTCGTATACCAGATGTACTGTTCTTGCGAAATTCTTGCTGTCGTTCGCAAAGCTAAGCAGCAAAATTGGCAGTTCAAGAAACACTAGACAAGCGTAACAACGTGGTTTTTGTATCGCGCTTAGAAGAGAATTAACTATGTTGCATATCATTGCGCGACTTGTCGGACACGGTTAATTCTTGACCACATAAAAATTTGTCTTCCTGAGGTATTTGTTCTACACACAAAGCGACAGAATTATTTTTTTTCTGTTCTTTTTTTTGTACTATTCGGCTTTCATATCTCTCATCGTATACAATACACCCCACGGTCTTACGGAAGTTGTATCCTCTAGACAAAGCTCTCGCCACGCCCATTTGATGTAGTGTTCATTGAATGTTCGGGTTTTACAAGGATGGCACGAAGCAATAATTAAATGTATGATGCCGATTACCCGCTGCGAAGGGAGGCGCGGCATTTCTCGTCCGTGCTAATACCGGCATACATCAACTGCAGCGATCACCCTGTTGAGCCGTACTACGAAGCTAATTGTTAGACCACACACATTATAATAAAATATAATATTAAAACGAATCGAAAGCAATTCAGGTGGTACTTATATGTTTTGCACTTTACCGGACAGGGCCGCACTTGACCGTTTATGTTTGTTCGCAAATCTGACCACGTCCGATTGACATTTGAATGCGTGGCACACTGGGAATTCCGGATATATTGCGGCACTTGCCCATTTAGAGCCTGTAACGTAGCACAAACGATGTACCTTGAAGAGTTGGCAACCACACACACTTCGCGTTTGGCGATGCGCGTCGCATACAGACAGCACTTTCCTTTTTTAGTAGTTATTAGAACAACCAAAAACGGCACAGTGGGTTCCCGTTGACCTTTCGCTGGCTAACATTGCAAGAAAAGAGAACAAAATCCGCAGGTCGACCCAAAACACGCAAAAATTGTTCAAAAGCGCCACTCATGCAAGCACCAGCCCGCACACTCCGCGCCGTCGCGCACGAGCCAGAAAGGAGGAAAGCGCCGGTTGCCAGTCCAGTCCTCCTCGCCCGATGCAACGGTCTATATAAGCCCACGAAAAACGCCACGACGCGAGTGGTGGCGCTTTGGTGTAATGGTTATAGTGTTTGCTTTAGGTGCGTGTAGTCGCGAGTTCGATTCCAGTGTCGCGCTTACTTGTATGCAAATGTCGTGTATGTGCATAAATACATTGATGACTATTTTCTACTATGTCCTAGTGGTGAATAGTAGCAAAAATTGTCCGTGAAACGCTAATAGAGTGCCTGAAGTATATATATTTTCTGCCATTTTGCAACCACTCTAGGGCCTCGTATAAAAGGAGGCTTTAAAAGCTCTCAAACGAACCAGGAAAACTTCTAATGCGCTCCGTTCAAGCCACCAAGATGAGTTAAATAAAAACACTAAATTTACCGCCTAAAAACCGTTAATTCCGTCTAATCACTCCCTTAACAAAGGATGTAAATAAAACCTCCTTTTGAAGGAGGTTTTGCGTAGTACCTTTAGTATGCGCGTTATGCGTCGAGCCCGAAACTCCCTAAAAGGCTCAAACCCGTTTGCAGTGTAAGAAGAAAAAAAATAGTGAAAAGAGGGTCACGGTGCCGTGACTCTCTTCGGGTATCCAATTGACCCCTTTTGCAAGGTAGATGCAGAAAAAGAAATTAGCATTTTTGAAGGAGTCAATGAACTCTCGTGAAGCGCGTTTCGACTGGCTTCCTTGATGAAGGCGCTGCCGTATACGCCGTACATATCGCGCGTTTGCCGTTCGCCGCAGTCCTGGCGCCATGGCTCGCCGACGGAGGCGGGCTGGCGCCATGCTGGCGCGGCGCCTCCGCCTCCTCTCTCAGTATCCTCGTTATTTTGGAATGTGTTGCGTTGGTTGCGCGGGTTGCGTCAGTTGCCTGTCTTGTAGTTTTGTGTTCGAGCTAACATGCGCATCTTCGGTGGTGGTGACACCAGGCTCCGTGCTGTTAAGTGACGCTTGGAGGGCGGAATATTCATGGAGCTGCGGAGACGGACCACGTGCGCCTCTTACCTGTGAGTGTACTGCTTTCGTAGGTAGTAATCATAAAGCTTTAGCGGGGCGTCTGCAGCAGCTCTGTGGAAGTAGGCTGCGAGCCCTTCCCAACAGCCGCCTGCGTCAGTGGGGCTGTTGCAGATGTCCAACTAAAAGTGTCAGTTAACGAGTTGACACCGTTATGCGCGTTGCTGTATGAGCTCTCATAAAGTCAGCGATTGAAACAATTATCGAGGGTCATTGTTTGCTGACCACACATTGTGTCTGCACTGCTGAAGGTGCAAGATGTTGTTTTGAGGTGCGCTTTAGTTTACTTCATAATAACATTTCATCTACATTGAGTGTGCTGCATATTTCAGCACGTGGGAACGTGAAAAAAAAGTCTGTGTAAGAACACTTAGTCGCGCTATATATAAGGGTATTTGTTGGCCCAAACACTGTAGTTTCATATGCAGATTTAGTATGCAGAGTCACGATGTTTCCAGAGCGTACGCGGTAGTCACAGAAGTTGGGCACGCCTCGCCGGTAAGGTGAAAAGCTCGAGACTTTCGACGGCGCAGGTTGTTGCGGCGGGCGCCATGCACTCGTTTCCCTCGTTTCTGTTTGCTGTTTTCGTGGTTTGCCCACATCTGCGGTGACGTTTGACATTGTAACAGAATCGATGGAGTACGTGACTGTGGGAGCTATGTGCGGTATTTCTGGCATATGACATGTCTGATCTCGACGTAGACGGTGTCCGCGCGCGCTTGGGGTGTCGCTCGGGCGCTCGTACTCGCATATTTTTATCTGAGTATTTAAGGATGTGTTACTTTTCTAAAACACGCGGTCAGTAACCGCTCCCGACGTGCGCCTGTATGCCGGAGGATGCGCTTCGGTGTCGGAATATGCGGGCGCAAAGCCGGGCTAGTTCTGATATCGATCTTTGAAGCGAGTTCTCAGAAAAGAAGTGCTTTCATTCGTACATGGCCAGTTGCTTTGCGAAACTGGGTTCCTGTCTCGTTTTACGGGAAAATTTGTTTTCATTGCGAAATATTTAAAGCGAAACACACGTTACAGATTTGTGTACAGTAACGGTGTGTTGAACAAAGGGTCGTTTTAAATACAAATAATCAGTGTGTGTGTGTGTGTTGCTTATTCCCAGACTCCCGGATCGCTTCTCCCGCCTCTTCCCTCCACTTGACAGCCACACTCGGGGAAACGAAGGTACGCTATGGTCTGACTCCTCCGCACTCGTGATGGGAAAATAAGCGGCAGCATTCGCCCTGTCAACGAGGCAGTCGGTCTTACATTTGCTTTGGTTGGACAACACGACTCAGGAAAAGAGATGAGTGGCACCCACGCAAACGAGCCTCAACCAATTGTGTTTATTATTTAAAAGAGGTTCCCATCATCTTGTCCTGCAATTTTGTCGCTAAGCGACGTGTTACAAAAGCTACAATTTGCAAGTTGTGTTTTGCAAGATAACGGCAAAAAACTTTGTTCTTCACTTGCATGTTTGCATTTGTCGTTTTGTTTCGAGCCTTCATTATGTCTGTGTAAATCACTTATTGTGTAGGTATTGCCAACTCTTACTGCAATTGAGTTTTCTCTTCTTAATATCACGTTCAGCTTTTCAGATACAATTTTTATGGCTGTTCAAGCTGAACAGGAGCCACAACGTAGGAAGTCACAAGTCTGATGCCTCCAGCCGTCACCACTTTTTGATTTATTCGTAGTCATAAGGAATAAATATGGAAACATGGTGCCCATTTTTGCAGTTTCTTTTAAAGTTTACGACACTATGCACATCACAGTCACATATTTTAGTTGGCTATACTCATACAAGCATATTGTCACGCACTACAGACGTTGTAGGGCAAGAACACCGGAACAGCAAGACGCGAATGACAGACACGATCCAACGGCTAGCGCTCCTCGCCTTCACGTCTTCGCCTTTTCGGCTTGCCACGGCATGCTGGCTCAAAACACCAGGTGGCATTATTCCCCCTCCCAACGGAGCATCGACTCGATGCTGACACACAGGAGATACACTGAAGAGGCCGATAAGGAAAAAAAATGAACAAGAGAAAAAAATGTGAAAGAAATACGTTATAACACATAGCGAAAATGCACGCGAAAGAAAATGAGGTCTGGGGTCCGCAATAAAGGCAAAAAACGCAGTTCACAGTTCTTTGGAGAGCTAACCGACAACGGCAAAGGGAAAAGAAAGTTTGCTGCACGGCGAAAATAGTCACCAAAAATAATCACCGCGTAAAATATGGTTTTAGGCGTACAACATGTACAACCTCTGTGCGCGGTACACGGCGTTGGGACGATGCTGAGCCTCCGTCTGGGATAACTTCATAGTTAACTTCGCTCACACGCCTTAGTACTTTGTACGGTCCGAAGAACTTGCTCAGGAGTTTCTCGCTGAGACCTCGTCGTCGAATGGGATTCCAAACCCAAACTTGGTCACCAGGTTCATAGGTAACTTGTCGATGGTGGATGTTGTACCTTCGTGCATCTGCACACTGCTGCGTGCTTATGTGCACGCGGGCCAGTTGACGCGCTTCCTCTGCGCGCTGAATGTAATCTTCGACGTCAGGAGCTAACTGTTCGTGCTGGGAGGTGTCGTCATAAGGAATCATGGCGTCTAGCATGGATTCGACATCTCAACCATAAACGAGGCGGAATGGCGTGAATCGAGTCGTTTCCTGTGTTGCGGTGTTGTACGCAAACGTTACGTACGGTAGGATTTCGTCCCACGTTTTATGCTGCGCATCCACGTACATAGAGATCATGTCCGCCAGCGTTTTGTTGAGCCTTTCTGTCAAACCATTAGTCTGAGGGTGGTATGCAGTGGTCTTCCGGTGGTTCGTGTAACTGAGCTTGAAGATGTCGTCCAAGAGCTTTGCCGTAAACGCTGTCCCTCGGTCAGTGATGATGAATGACGGGGCGCCGTGACGAAGCACAATGTGATGCATGAAAAACTGGGCGACTTCGGATGCTGTCCCGCGGGGTAGTGCCTTCGTCTCAGCATAACGGGTCAAGTAGTCAGTGGCGACAATGATCCACTTGTTTCCGGAGTAAGACAAAGGAAACGGCCCAAGGAGGTCCATTCCAACCTGGTCAAACGGCGTACGTGGTGGATCGATGGGTTGTAGGAGGCCTGCAGGTTTTAAAGGTGGCGACTTGCGACGCTGACATTCACGGCATCCTTTCACGTAGCGGTTTACGCAAGCAGCCAGTTTAGGCCAGTAATATTGTTGTCGCACCCGATCAAGAGTCCTCGAGTAGCCCAGATGGCCAGATGTCGGCTCGTCGTGACAAGCTAACAGGATGTCATCAAAGTGGTAAAGTGGGCATGTTGGTATTCCATGCTTAAGAAGGGTAGAAGCGCACTGAAGACGAGCACACAATGAAGACACACACACGCACACACATAGCGCTACTTTCAACAGTTTATTTTGTGATCTCAACACTACTTATAGGGCAAAACCATGAGCACATCTGCTGCGCAGAAGTAGCAGCAACATTACTGAGCATCAAAAACGGACACCAAGAAAATCAAATTCCTTTTTCGTCAGCGCGATAGAAGGCATACTAACACACCTTTCACCCAACTTTTCAATCTCTCCTGCTTCAATTATCTCACGTGTAAGCTGATTTCTATTTCTAGCCAGAACTCTGCACGTGTCGAACAAAGGCATACAACCACACTTCTGAGATGTCATCGCGAAGGCCTTGAGGCACGACTAGAAGATGAGATCTGCTGCCGACACCAGTGTTCCGTTTGTATAATATGCCCTCTCGTAAGCAAAATGACGGCAACGTTCGCGAAATAGGACGAGGGATTGACGCGGTGCCGCCTTCTAAATGATCAATGATGAGCCTTAACTCAGCGTCCGTTCGTTGTTTAGCGATTAGGTCCGCCCCACTGAGAGTCCCCAGGAAGGCGTTGTCGTCTTCTGCGGCTGCACTGTCAGATTCGAGAGGGGCTCGTGCTAGCGTGTCGGCATCTTCATGCTTTCTACCTGACTTGTATACGATGGTGACGTCGAATTCCTGAAGTAGCAGACTCCATCTTGCTAATCGGCCAGAAGGGTCTCGGAGGTTAGCCAACCAGCATAGAGAGTGATGATCAGTCACAACTTTAAATGGGCGCCCGTAGAGATAAGGCCTAAACTTCGTAATAGCCCATATTACCGCGAGGCACTCCTTCTCTGACGTTGAATAGTTGATCTCGGCTCGTGAAAAAGTGCGGCTCGCGTAGGCGATAACTCTTTCGGTCCCATCTTGAGTTTGCACCAAGATAGCTCCGAGACCAATGTTGCTGGCGTCAGTGCGTACCTCTGTGTCAGCGTCCTCATCGAAATGGCCAAGTACAGGAGGAGAAGACAATCTATGTTGCAGTTTCGCAAAGGCAGTCGATTGTTCGTCAGCCCATAGAAATGGTGCGTCGTCACGCGTAAGTCTGATTAGTGGTTCCGCAATCTTAGAGAAATTTTCAGTAAAGCGGCGATAATACGCACACAGACCCAAAAATCGTCGAAGACTTTTCTTGTCCGTCGGGGCTGGAAAAGCAGCCACGGCAGCAGTCTTCTCGGGATCGGGCCGAACACCAGCAGCGCTCACAACGTGGCCGAGGAACTTTAGCTCTTCGTAGCCGAAATGGCATTTCTCAGGCTTGAGGGTGAGGTCAGCCGATCGAATGGCTTCGAGAACACTCCGAAGGCGACGTAGGTGCTCGTCAAACGTTTCCGAAAAGACAACGACATCATCCAGGTAGACAAGGCAACTTTTCCATTTGAGGTCAGCGAGAACGGTATCCATCATTCGTTGGAAGGTGGCCGGAGCGGGACAGAGGCCGAAAGGGAGCACTCGAAATTCGTAAAGGCCGTCCGGAGTTAAAAGAGCAGTTTTTTCGCGGTCCCGCTCATCGACCTCTATTTGCCAATAGCAACTTTTCAGGTCGATTGAGGAGAAGTACTTTGCGCGCCTGAGCCTGTCTAGAGAATCGTCGACCCGAGGCAACGGGTACACGTCTTTCTTTGTGACGTTATTCAGCTTCCTATAATCGACACAGAACCGAAGGGTGCCATCCTTCTTTTTCACCAGGACGACAGGCGATGACCACGGGCTGCTTGAGGGCTGTATTACGCCGTCTTGCAGCATTTCCTTCACCTGCGTTTGAATTGCGCATCGTTCGGTTGGTGAAACTCGGTAAGGCTGCTGCCGTATAGGGTGCGCGTCGTCGTAGGTGATGATACGGTGTTTCGTAATCGATGTCTGACGTATGTTCGACGCACATGCAAAGCAAGTGTGGAACTCCAGCAACAGGTCGCGCAGTCTTTGTTTGTCTTCGCCAGGAAGAGTGGGACTTATGTCGACTCCGCGGAGAGGTGCTTCAGCAGTGTCGATCGCCTCGGAAGCAAAACACTCAGTGACATCGGCTACTGGGTCGGCGTAGGCGATGACAGTACCGGGGAAAAGGTGCTGGTGGGCGTAGCTGAAGTTTGTGACAAGAACCTCGCAGTGGCCTTCACGGAGGTCAACCAGGCTTCCTGCTACGCAGACACCTTGGGAAAGGAGTAGGGAATGATTGCTTTCCGCCACCATTTCGCCGTGTGCTAATCCGTCGCACGCCACTTTAACCACGACACTTGCGCGCGGTGGTATCGTGACAGAGTCGTCTATTACACGCAGACATACTCGATGGTGGCTAGTGTCGTTCGCTGCTGTGGCACTCTTTGTCGAGAATGTGACGAGGCGTTGTCGAGTGTCGATGATAGCACCGTGCTCTCTGAGAAAGTCCATTCCAATTATTAGGTCTCGAGAACACTGACGGAGAATGCTCAAGCTAACAACAAAGGTACAACCGCGAATCTGTATTCGTGCCGTGAACGCCGAGCGGTGTGACGATATGACCGCCAGCAGTACGAATTGGCGTTCGGTTCTAAGGCGTCGTCACTTTCGTCAGAAAGGCAGCCAGTTTTTCGCTAATAATAGAATAGTCCGCACCCGTATCCACTAAAGCACTGACTTGGCGACCGTCGAGCAGTACTGGAATGTCCAAGGAAACCTTTCTGGAATCAGTCGGCGATGTCGTCGGTGGATCGTCGGTTCGCGTAAGCGTCGATGGGGGGCCTTGAGCATATCCAGTCTGAGCGGCCGTGCCCCCGAAGGTCGCTGTGGTTAGTTTTCCCGGCGTGGGCTGGGTGACCGACCCTGCACCACGCTCGAATAACTACGGCGACTAGGGGAAAACCGCCGCGGTGATGGGGAGCGAGGTTGGTGCAGGGATGACGAGGATCCACGCTGCTGGGCAACGTAGTCTTCGATTTCAGGGGGCCGCTGGCCGAACCTAGGTCGCGGTGAGTTCGCCGAGAATCCGCGTAAGCCAAGCTCCCGGTAGGTGCACTGTCGGTATACATGCCCAGCTTCGCCACAGTGGAAGCAGAGAGGACGTCGATCTGGTACACGCCATACGTCTGATTTCCGCGGGGTCAGTCGATGGTCGTTGCAATACGGGGCCGCTTGGACTGTCTGCAGCATTGCTTGGTCCGCGGTGTGAAGCGGCATTGCAGGTGTGATCGGGGCCGCGGTGTGAAGCGGCATTGCAGGTGTGACCGGTTGCCTCAAAGCTTGATCATACGACATCCGGGGGAAGTCACTCGGTGGCTGAGGTTCTCTCATAAAAGACGGTTCTCTTAGGGCATGCTGGACTTCATCTCGGACAACGCTGGACAAAGAAGAGATAGTGGGCGGTGAGGGTAATGCCACCTGGTGTTTTGAGCCAGCATGCCGTGGCAAGCCGAAAAGGCGAAGACGACGAAGGCGAGGAGCGCTAGCCGTTGGATCGTGTCTGTCATTCGCGTCTTGCTGTTCCGGTGTTCTTGCCCTACAACGCCTGTAGTGCGTGACAAACTGGTGGAGGTGCGGGGTACTGACAGCTTCTGAAGTTCTTCGCGTATTACTGAGCGTATGAGCTCTCGGAAGAAATCCATGTGGCCACCGAAAGCGCCCAAGCAGTCCGTAGTTGAGGCAGCGTTGAGTTGTCGTTCGTATGATGGGGCCCGGTGCCGAAGAGTGTTCTCGATGGTCACGGCTTCAGAAAGAAATTCTGACACAGTCTTGGGCGGACTGCGCACAAGCCCACCGAACAGCTGCTCTTTCACCCCGCGCATGAGGTACCGCACCTTTTTCTCTTCTGCCATGTTGGGATCGGCTCGTCGGAAAAGACACGTCATGTCCTCGGCATACATTGCAACGCCTTCGTTTGGCATTTGTATGCGGGACTGGAGATCACGCTCAGCTCGCTCCCGACGATCAGGGTTGGCATAAGTCTCAAGAAGCCTGCGTTTGAAGTCTTCCCATGATGTCAAGATGCCTGCACGGTTCTCATACCAAACACGTGCGCCATCCATGAGGCTGAAATAGACGTGTCGCAGCTTGTCTGCGTTGTCCCACTTGTTGTGCACGGCAACAAAGTCGTAGTGCACAAGCCAATCTTCCACATCCTCATGTGGAGCGCCATGGAAGGGATTTGGCTTTCGAGGATTGAGCAAAGTACAATGAAGCGGCGTTGTGCCTTCCGTACCGGTTTGGTTGGTGTCGGTTGGGATGGTCGGAGCCGCCATGTTGTCTGGGAGCAGTCCAAACTCAGGAGCTTGTCCTCGAATCCTTCTGCTGGCGCGGTGCACAGGAGTAACCACCGGCACGATGCTTGAGATCTTGCTACTCGGAGGGGTACGGTGCATAGATTACCCCGCACCACCACCAGTTTGTCACGCACTACAGGCGTTGTAGGGCAAGAACACCGGAACAGCAAGACGCGAATGACAGACACGATCCAACGGCTAGCGCTCCTCGCCTTCGTCGTCTTCGCATTTTCGGCTTGCCACGGCATGCTGGCTCGAAACACCAGGTGGCATTAATATAAATAGGGAATACCTCAACTGCCTAATTGGAAATGACAGACCATCTTTTCGCGCTTTTAACACTAATCTGCTGGAAATGGTCTGTTGTTTTGACGAGTTTCATGAAAATAATGCGAAATTTGAACTATTATTTATACACCTCAACTGCTTAACTGGATATCACAGACTATCTTTTCGCGCTTTCTACATTACTGTGCTGGAAAAGGTGTGTTGTTTAGACGAGTTTCGTTACAATTGTGCTAAAATTTAACTATTCTTTTTTCCAGGCGCTGGGTACAACGGCAAGTATTATTGGACTTGCTTAAAATGAATATTTCAGTATTTCCAACAGTAGTCGCGCAAAAGTAGAGCATGGGTTTAATGAGCAACTTAAAATAGTTGTGGAGTCTCTTGACGCTTCGGTGTGTGTCATTTAACCAACCCCCGTACAAGTCTTACCAGCAAGAGTCGTTTGACGCCCTCAGAAGAATAAGAGTCCTTCGACTCCTCTTAAGAGGGTCAGGGTACCCCCCTAGAGCGCCCCCACTCTGCCCCCCAAGAGAGTCACCGTGCCTCTTTAAAGAGAGTCGTATACGTGGAAAGTCAGAACTCTTCGAAAACAGTCACGCATATTTTTTTCTTAGGGTGTAGGATGACGCCCGGCACAATTATTTTAAAAGGTATCGGGGGGTAAGGACATGCTGACGTACACGCTGGATTCTAGCATACCCACGGCTTCACTTACACGTGATTCATTGATATGAAAGTGCCAGTTAACCTTTAATCTAGGTAGATACTATATGGCTGCAGAACAATGAAAACTGTTTTCAAATTGTTACTTAGCACAGATGTTTTTCAACTGCCAGGAAATCCAGCGGTGACCTTTTAACAAACACCATCTGTCCATAACACACGTTCCAAAATCAGTTCTTCATCTATACCTATGCCTAAATAAATATCAACAGCTATGTTAAAATAAACTGTCGCCTCCTTAGATTTAACGTCTATTACTTTGTCGGAGAGACTATGTAAACAAGTTTCCAAAGTATGCACCTCTCAAAGTAATTGCTCACCTTGTATTGCGAATATTCCTTACCTCTGCTGTGGTTTCCTTATCAAATAATTACTGTCCACATGTACATGCATCTCCGCATTTATGCTCGCGTGTTAGTCATTACTAGAGTTACATAGTGATCTGTGCGGATGCGAAAATAAAATGTCCAATTTATTCCTAAATCTCATGTTCCAACAACTGAGCCCATTGAATAAGTCAGCAGTATCTTCTTTTTCTGTTTTGTAAGCCCTAATCTGTGGTTCCTACTTTCTAGAATGCCTGCTATCAGTTACATCGTCTTCACAATACACTTTGTCATACCAGTTACATCACTACTTGTGCCGTGGCATTCTTGCTCCTCAAACCGTTTAAATATATACGATGCTGAACGAAACAAGCGTGAAATAGATTTTCACTCATTAGGTTCGAGCCGCAGTTGATAATGAAAATTCGTCCCAATGCTTTAAACCCACCGTGACATTGTTTTTTTATAACGTGTCAAGGCGAAATCAAAGCGACCGACATAAAGCGCCGTGGTCGTACAGGATGGTTTAGGTAACACTAACTTTAGAAGTACATTGCTCTTCCTGCGTCAGCTGTCAGTAAATGTTCCCCAATGTTTCCCAGTACGCACCTAGCACTTGCCCCAAGATCAGCACGAGCTGTCAAGCGCAGACACAGCGGGCAGGAGACAATCATCAATTTTGGCTTGAACTCTTCCATAGTCAGAAGCGGCAACGCCACGGGTGCGCAACATTTGTGCGATGACCTCCGTATTGAGTTTTTTAAACGCGCAGCATTTCTTAGTAGCACCTGCGGCGTCAGACGCCGTCCACACCCCCACTGCGCAAGCTCGGCTCGTCTCGTGCAGGCAGCAAGCCTCTCCTCTCCCTCCCTCGCATGCTCGGCTCGTCTCGTGCCGGCAGCAGGCCTCTCCTCTCCCTCCCTTCTTTCGATCGAACGCGGGCGTTGTGTATATAAGCGGCGGAGCGCGCGTTCGGAATTCAGTCAAGGGCGTCTTTACTTGGCTTTGGCTTGACTTGGCGCTTTGTTTGACTCGAGTAGATGCGATGGAAGCAACAGTACTTTCAATCAGCGTCCCACCACTCGTTGAAGGCAACGTTACCCCCCACCCTCACCGTCGTCGGTGAGGGTGGGGTAAGAGACGGCTGCGAAGAGACGAGCATACGACGCTGAACGCAAGCGTTTGAAGCGAGCTGCGGATCCGGAACTTCGTGCACGAGAAGCTGCTGCGAGGCGGCAACGAGGGGCTGCGGATCCATCACTCGGGGAACGAAATGCAGCTGCGAAATGGCAACGACGGGCTGTGGATCTTGAACGTCGTGCTCGAGAAGCAGCAACCGTTCGTGAACGTCGAGCAGTGGATCCATCACTCGGGCAGCGCGACGCTTCTGCGAAACCCAACTACGCAACATTCAGGCGATACCCCCACCACTCTTGCGACGCATTTACTCGAGTTCCCCCCATGGGATGATGCGGGCACCATTTTTTCTGCACACATTTGTCAGCTTTCAGTAGGATTATACAGTTACTTCACTATATACCGAAATCCGGTTTTAAGAAGTTGCCGATATAACGAAGAAATTACAATTCCCCGGCATGTACCCATAGGGATCAAAGTTAGAATGAACTTGAATGCCCCGCGTACCGCGACCAGAGACAATAATTGAGTGACAAATGGACATAATTTGCCATGAATAGTTAACGTTGCAAAGCATATATGTGCGATGCCCAGCACTTCAAAACAGCGACGGGTTTTACAGTAACTATTCAGTTACCTGCCTGAAATTGGCCTAGTCGGAATGCTTTAATGATTGTGTATTTCCTGTAAAAAAACTAACTTTTCTGACATTCGAGTTGTAAATGTTCGTATCAAATTCACTTGCACATTTTATATTTCTTGATGAACTTTCTTCTTAATATAGTTTTTCCCTATCTTCTGATAATCCTGTAATCGCATTTCCCAACCCTATACATAGTAGAATGCCAGCGGTTATGTATACGCTGACAAAAAATCTCTCTTTTCCTAATAAAGAGTCTCTCTCTATGAAACTGAAATAATGAAACTAACTTGGCGCCAAACCGGAAAAAGGAAGTTTTTGCCTAAACAAATGGTTTAAAAATCCGGCAGATCCCACGCACTGTGGGAATCGATGTAATGCGAAGCAGCCAGCAAAGAGCTGCATACATCGCTTTGTTTATTTTTGAGCCGAATGAAATCATTCATGCCATGGCATCTAATTCACCATATATCGCATGTTTGCCATGCACGCGTGCATGCACAATATGGTATGTACCATGCCAATGAAACGTATATTCTGGTATATACACTGCATGACCGGTGAATTATGTTCATCACGCACTCCTGTCATGCAATACCAATTTTGGTATATATCGAGTTATCTAAACGGCCGGAAGCGCACCATAACAGTGTCATGTAAATCATACCGTACACGACATGCATAACATAATTCGCATGTTAGGACCTGTCATTTATGTTCGGCATACAGTCACGTCGCACAGTACCAATTTTGGTGTATATCAAACGAGAGAAATGGTCGCGAGTCCACCATGAGCGTGGCATGTAAATCATGTCATACATGACATGCATGTCATGGTTGTCATGTTACCACCTGTCATTTACGTTCGGCATACATTCGCGTCACGCAATGCCAGTTTTGGTGTATATCAAGCTAGTGAAACGTCCGCGAATGCACCATGAGCGTGGCATGTAAATCATGACATGCATGTCATGGTTTTCATGTTACCACCTGTTATTTATGCTCTTGATACAGTCACATCGCGCAATACCAATTTTGGTGCATATCAATCTAGCGAAACGGCCGCGAGCGCACCATGAGCGTGCCAAGTAAATCATGTCGTACATGACACGCATATCAGATTTTCATATTACCACCTCTAATTTACGTTCGTCATACAGTCTCGTCGTGCAATACCAATTTTGGTGTACATCGAGCCCGCGAAACAGCCGCGAATGCACCTTGAGCGTGGCATGTAAATCATGACATACACGACATGCATGTCATGGTTTTCATGTTACCACCTGTTATTCATGTTCTTCATACAGTCACACCGCGCAATACTAATTTTGGTGTATATCAACCTAGCGAAACGGCCGCGAGTGCACCATGAGCGTGGCATGTAAATCATGACATTCATGACATGCATGTCATGGTTTTCATGTTACCACCTGTTATTCATGTTCTTCATACAGTCACATCGCGCAATACCAATTTTGGTGCGTATCAACCTAGTGAAACGGCCGCGAGTGCGTCATGAGCGTGGCATGTAAATCATGATGTGCATGACACGCGTGTCATGATTTTCATGTTACCACGTGTCAGTTATGTTCGTCATGTCGAAATGTCTCGTCATACCAGTTTTCGTATATATCCATTCATTTAAACGGCCGCGAGCGCCCCGGAACCATGTCATGTAAATCATGCCGCATATGACATGCGTGTCATGATTTGCACGTTAGGACCCGTCATTATGTTCGCCATGAACTCTTGTCACGTCATACCAGTTTTGGTATATATGAAATTAACGGAATGGCCGCAAGGGCCCCAAGGCCGTGGAATGTAAATCATGCTGTTCATGACATGCATGTCATGATTTTCACGTTATGACCTGTCATTTATATTCGTAATACGGTCATGTTATTCCATACCAATTTTGGTATACGTCCGATTAACGAAACGGCCAGGAGAGCACAAAGTCGTAGGCGGCTAGATAGATAGATAGATAGATAGATAGATAGATAGATAGATAGATAGATAGATAGATAGATAGATAGATAGATAGATAGATAGATAGATAGATAGATAGATAGATAGATACGCTCAAACTCGCAGCAGTTCGCTAAGAAATGCTTCGCATTCAAAAAGCGGTGACTTCCTTTCTTTGTTTTGATACAGACGGATTTTTCTACGAGCCTGCGCTCGAACGCTATCATGTGAAACCATCTAGCCGCCCTAGTAACAACCCTAGCTTTATTTTGTCGAGACTGCACATAGGGCCAGTGTGCTGAACAACGCACGCAGCAATCGGTGGTGCTTTTACGTAAGAGACTATTGTTGTTTACGTAAGAGGCAAATTGTTGGCTCCTGTACTAAATTACTTGCACAAGCTTGGGTATATTTGCAGTCAAAGACTCCAAATATTTCCGCTTCATCCAATTCTTTGCCCGCGCGATAACTGAGTCTGGGTATCAGTGGGAATCATGATGCGTTCAGTGTTTCATGCGTTATATGTTTTTATTTCTACCATGCCATTACATCCCGACCAGGCGAGATTTCGTCCGATTCTCGATTCCATACCCGCTAGGCGCTGTGTTACGCTCCGCAGGGATCAACTTCGACCTTAAACAGCAAATAAGGGGGTTATAATTTAATAGTGAATGCGATCGGGGCTCACCGTCTATAGTTTAGCACTGTTGAGACTTGTAGCTTATATATGCTTTCTATGATTGACTTGAATCACCTGTAGTGGACAGTCTCTGATTCTCCGCAGAACGTCTGTATTTCAAAAGCGCATGAGAGTAGTTCAATCAGCCCGAGACATCCTAAAAGTGCTCACTGTGATGTGCACGCAAAACAGGGAGTTCTCGTGTGTGATGCACTGAGATTCAGTCGCGCTCCATTATCACCACGAAGAAAAGCACAATAGACAAACAAGTGCAGAATATCGGCGGTTTAGTGATTCTGGAACGATACCTCTCTAGAAAAATTGGCTAACCACACAAGTAACGGGACAAAAAAGACAGACACACTCAGCTCTTCGTCTGTCGGAGTATGTTTGCCCTGTTCCTTGCACTGTTACCGAATTTTGCTAGTATGTACTAACAAGCCCAAGTTAGCACCACATTGACACTTCTATCTTTACCCTACTTTTTTTCGCTCATTTGGTAATTTGTTTCTATTTTTTAGCACAATGTAACACGTTTAAAATTGCAATCCCAACTTGCATCTTTAACGTAGGTAAAATCCATTCATTTTTTCACTCAATTTTTATTTCGTAGTTTCCTTCTGTACAAGAAAATGACCCAGCAAACTTAAAAGAAAGATACTTTATTTTCAGTGCGCGAATAACTGTGGATCAAGAAAATTGCTGTGAGAAATACTGCTGACACTCCGATAGCTGAGGTATTTCCTGAGAGAGAGAGAGAGAAATGCAATGCGGAAAGGCAGGGAGGTTAACCAGAAAATGTTAGAGTAAGCGAACGCTGCTTTTAAATGTCAAATAAATTCACATTCAAAAATGGTCGAGTTCCTTGGCCTGCGTCGCTGTTAAATGCTTTCGTTCATGCACTATCAAAAGAAGGGTGAACTTTGCGTGTGACCCCAAGAAACTTCGTACGACTTTTCCCAATACACACCTTTCAGTAAGATATGCAGTGTCAAACATGTTGCTTCATTTTCTGCCTAAAGACACTCATCGAAAAAAGGCTTTGACTGATACAAACACTATTGACGTAAAAAATGGTGTGATGTCTCCGTGCATACATTTGACGCCTATATAAATGACGGAAAAAATAGCATCGCACATTGTATTACTAGAGCCCCCAGTAAATTCCTACCAATATATGAACACTAAGCAAAGCAACAACAGTCTCTCTTCTTTTGCCATGAAGCTTCTTCATACTCCATCGGTATACCATGCTTGCTTCACGTTGCTCTGTATTTCTTGTATTTACGGCTGCATCGAATGCACAACCACGTTCAAACCTGGAACGGGAGCACTGGCAAGAGGCCGTGCCGAGTTGAATCTCACAGCGGTAAGTGTTTCGCATTTGAGACCGCCAGAGTCTTGCTCAGATTACTGACTCTAAGTGACCTAAATATGAGCCAACATACATTGCATTAATCCTTTGCTCTCTTTGTGCAATGCGGCAGGCTTTGTGAAGCTAATTCCTAAATGCTTCAGTGAAAGATCTCATAAGACATTGCGACAAATAATGTTTGCTTTAATCACGTAAGTTGAAACGGCATGGCGCCGCTAACAAATACGTGGGCAACGGCGACGGAGGTGCTGCTGGCAGCCCAATATATTTAATGAAGCTTTCCTTCCCTATTTAGCGCCAGCGTTTTCTAAGTATAAAGGTGCATGGAGGAGGATACTTAGCAGGAAACGAAGGAGCTCTAGCAATGTTCAATCTAGACGCTCAAATATGGAATATGTAGCATTGTTCGAGAGATAAGTGTCTGCACTAGGCAACTTATTTTACGTGAGCATGTTAGAGCAGCTGAATACTCAATGATTGTCACTGAAATGTATTTTTCGGAGAATAAAGAAAGAGAAAGAGAAATCTGTGAGTGTTGGCCGGTTTGCTTTTGTGAAGTTTTAGCATTTCACAAAACCACTATAAAAGAATTAGCGCAGCTTGCGCTAAGTTGCGCAAGGCTGGTTCACAGCAGAGCTGCTAGGCACGTTCCAGCTTGCTAACCATTTGTATAGAATGCTTGGGCGGTCATTGAGCGCTTGCGGATTGATGATTTTGATAATTTTCTATCTACGACACTGGGCAAACCTCTACCATAACAGCTTTGCTATGAAACTGCTATAGCGCGTATGTGCCACAGAAATCGAGCAAATCCCGCTACACACCACACTGGTCCACTACACTGGCACACCGGAATTGATGGGATTGCTAAGGTGCTAAACGTAGCATCTCTCGCCCGTCGTTGTTATACTGCATCCTACGGTGTAGGAATCGGCACACGTGCTCTGGGAGCGAAGCAGAAGATGGAACAAGACGACGAAGTTGAAGAAGTTAACGAAGAGAGCACGTGCCGATTCATGAAGATCGTAGGTTTCCTACGCCACATGGCAAATTATACTTCTTACTCTTTTAGGGGCGAAGCTCCTAAAGCCGTGGGTTTGTCCCTCCTAGCTCGTACGTGACCGCCTATGCCGCGCGTATGTGCCAGTGGTGATGGCAACGAAGCAGCGCGAGTGTTCTTGGCCCAGCGCAGGGACGAAGAAGACGTTGCAGTTCTTTCTCTGATCGATAAAGCGTGTTTGTTTGTCGTGCTCCGTGTCCTCGTCGATCCCACGTCGTTACACTGGTGGAGGTGCGGGTTAAGCTTCATGCTTGGCACTCTGTCGCGGAGCCGACAATCGAGCTCGGAAGCGCCACCACGCGTCAAAACACCGGTCCACCGATTCAGTCGCCGTCTGCTAGTCGCCGTCATGACCGTGTACCTCGGACCCAACCTGTCTATCGGGGACGTCAAGTCGTTTATAGACGCTGCGTTACGTGACTACGACAACAAGTACAAGAACCGTCTGTTTGTGCTTGTTGGGGACTTCAACGTGGACCTCATTGCCAATGACTGGATCGTGCAGCACATGCTTTCCAAATACGCACTCAGATGTATCCATATGCAACCTACCACGATCCGAGGGACGTGCATAGACTTAGTGTTTGCAAACTTCCCACTGCAGCCAGTACAAGAACCTCTCTCGCTTCATTTCGCGGACCATAAAGCCGTCATAATGAAGGGACCTCGCAATCCAGCCGCCATGACAACGACGACATGAAAAGAACGAAGAAACGAAACAACAAATGAACAAGAACAAAATAAAAGTTGATTTTGTATAATATACGCTCATTCTTACGTCTTTCTAATGATGTAATGGGCTAACTTTCACGGGAGAGTTACGGTTTACCGATGATCTCCCCCTCTCGAGCTTCGCCCACTTGTCATCATTCATTCCGTGGATATGGCGTGATTTTTTTATTTGTATCTTCTTTTTTGTGTCCTTGGCTTTCTATTTCTTTCTCTATCTTTGCCTCTTTTATTTATCCCCAGAAGAAACACAAGCCACCTTCTTGTGTTTCTTCTCACTCGATTGCATTCACGCCCCCCCCCCCCCCCTTTCCGACCCCACGCAAAGCATTCTGCACCCAACGTAGGTTGGCACCGCCTCCGGCATCAGAGGCACTGGAAGATTTCTGCACATCACGTCGCTTTGCATGGCCTCATCGGTGCTCCGTTGGCCAAGGGACGATGTGATGACGTCGTCATGACGTCATAGCGTAACCTCATCATCTTATGATTTTTTGTGCAGTTCATGTTGAAGCCGATGGTCACTTTCTGCGTTTTATAAAGCATCGATGGCATTCGCTATAATAAAAAAAAACTAACTATTACATATTCATCAATTATAACAAAATATGTTAAAGTTGGAGGATTAAGAATAAATTGTAGAGGTTATGTACCACGCAGCTGGTGTTGAACGGGAAATTATAGGTGTAACTTTAACTGGTGGGAAGACAGCAGAGGGCATCAAATAACTAGGAGCAATAACCGATATTCTAGTGGGCACTAACACAAAGAAACCTATCTGGACAGGCTCAGAAATGCGTACAAACCACAGAAAATGCGGACACATCACAGGTCGTCGTTAAGGTCAACGGTGTGGAAACTAAGGTATGAAAAACGCAGCCGAGGGCCGCCGGGTGTCAGGGTCAGTGAATAAATTAAGAAATTTGAAAGCCAAATATGGAACGACGAAGTGAAAGACAGGCCTTATTCGAGAGGACATGGACAAGCTTTCGTCCTGAAGTGGCAAATATAATGATGGGCATCATGATTGTCATGATGACGATAACCGTGTATGGTTAGTTATTCTTGGTTATTGCATGGTCTCTTTTGAAATCGTCTCTAGCCCACGGGTCATTTGGCGCTCGTATCGATGGCTCACCCTTCTGGCCCTGTATGTGTTTCTTTTTACTATGAACGACATACGCCTGATCCAACTTGCAGCCAGCATTAATATATGGTTAGACATAGAGAATTCCGGTGATATCAATATAACAGTTGCAAAAGGTCACGCGCAACTACAACGAATAGTTGGAGGGATTGAATGAAGGGCTTGTTTCTTGCTATACAGAACGAAATTTGGCGTACAGACAAAACAGCCAAGGGAGTCACAGGAGACATTACTTTTTTGCTGCAGTGTATGAATTATGATATAAATGGAAATGAAATAACTTGGACGAAAAACAACTTCCTGATGGTAGGTGTCGAACCTGCAACCTTTGGATAACGCGTCCGATGCTCTACTAATTGGGCTGCAGCGGCGGTCGTTCTCGCTTACACTTTGTTGGGTGTTTCTGTTTCTGTAATCCTGTGAATGTCAGCCAGCGCCACTCGCATGCAGGACGGCTAGATTGGAATACTCTTTTTGGCATCTGGCGCCACATAGCAGATAATATTTTCACGAAATTGCAACTGGCCAAAAAACTTGCCGCGTCTTTTACGTGGTCGCCTAAGACGACTCCAAGGGAAAGCCATCTTCTTCTGCTTTGCCTTCTCAGTCGACGTTTCATGAGCCGCATTTGATGATCAGTCGACGTTTGATGAGGCATCTAAGGTTTTCGGGTTAATAAAACTTCGCTTGCTACATCAAGGCATGAAGACTGCCGTGACGAAATCCTCACTGTGGAAAAGCGAAAGGGATTGGATCAAGAGCTCGCTTCTTCGTTAGATACAACCTAATTAAACCAACATAAGATGAAGCCAAGGAACGTGCAGGGGATATTTTTGTAGTTTTTAGCTGCAGTGTAAAGGGCAAGTTGTTTTTCCACCCTCTTTTCCTCCTTTCCATTTATGTCATAATTACTGCAGTAGAGATAAAAACTACAAATGATGACCCTTTCGCTTTGATGGAACACAGCGGGCGGCTTTCCTGCGCTGCCTGTGTGCCCTTTGCCTTGACATTCGGAAATGAAATTCGCGAACTACGTGTCCTTTGTTTTCAATTTCTATAAAGTGGGTATGATATATATATATATATATATATATATATATATATATATATATATATATAAACAACTGCGCTCGAAATAATAATAAAAATGCCATTAAAAATTCCAATGATTTGTTTTACTGTAGTGAAGAGAGGGATAGGTTGAACAAACAGGAGAAAGTGCCTCAGACAGGCTGGCCGGCGTTCCGATAGGGGCCCCTATCTTTGTCGAAGGCGCCTTGTCATCCTTGGCGTTTAAGCTTTAAGGGGGTTAGTGTTGACGTCAGCTCCAGCGGGGGCGCGTGTTGCTGTTCGTAATTGCTGTCTGGAAAGGAAAAAAAACTATAAAGGAGAAGAGTGTAACCCTTGCCCCGTTTCAAGCAAAATTGCAACGGCCCTCAGGAATCTCATCTCGGAGATAAGGGGAGCAGAAAAAGGGGGAAGAAGAAAGAACGAGAAGAAGAAAAGATTGCAGGGAGGAGCGGTGCAACAAAGAGAGAGCCGCCCAACGCACGGCGAAGAAAATAGCGGAGCATGGAAGAAACTTGTAAGACCGGCAAAGGGTCGTCGAGTCCAGCTACCGCAAAGGCTGCAGAAGATGGTGGCGTCTCTCTAATTCCAGAAAACCACCTCTGAGTGGGAAGCGCCAGAAGAAGGCAATTACAAAAGGGGAGAAACGGGCGGCGTTCTTTTAAAAGTCCAGATGTCGACTGTAAGTGATGCTGAGAGGGGTGTCTGAAAAACAAGCGTTTAATGGGTAACGTCTTTGGCAGACATATGCATCGAGTGTCACCGTAGGTTTCCCTCCCAGGGGAATGGCCTCAAAAGTTGGGAGGCATACCAACTAAGGAAATGGAAAATTGAAAAAGAAGGAACGGGGAAGGAAGGGGAAACAAGCGGAATAAGACGCGGAGAGCTTCCTGGGGAGGCGACGACTTTGGCAATGCGGGGGCAGAAGTGGCAGAAGCGACGCCCTCGTCTTCCTTTTTACCGCCGCCAAGACGTGTGACGAACACCGGGCAACAGGCTCATCTGCTTCGCGTTAGTTGTCGCTGGACACGTCGCTGGCCACTGCCGCCGATGCCCACATCTTTCTTCAATACCATGGCCCCGCCTGATCCCGCGTCGTCACGTACACCACCCAAGCACCCCGCTTAAAATCGACCATGCTTCTCCAATCACCGGTCACCATCTCCTCGACGACGCTCTCTCGCCCATGCGTCGCCGCTCAGCTACAGATGAGGGAAACTGATTGCTGCAGTTCCGGAGGCAAGAGCTGCATGCAAGTCGAACTGCCCAAGGCCCCCATGTGTTTCGCCGCAAAATGTCATTGACGTCGATGTTAAAGGAACCGCCGCCGTAGCGCTTATTGCCAGAGGGGCCGCCGTTTCCGTCATCTCTGAGACACTGCGTCGCAAGATAAAGAAGTAGACGACGTCGCTATCAGGAATAATGATCCGTACTGACAGCTCACAGTGCATGGCGCCGTCAGCTGTCTGCACTGTGCCAGTCATCATACTAGGTGCAATTTACGTGATCGAATTTTTCGTGCTACCGTCCTGCTCCCACGACATTATTCTCTGGTGGGACTTCCTATCGAGTCAGAGCGCCATGATAGACTGTTCTCTGCAGAAGCAGCCCTTAAGCCTCTGCAGACCTCTCTTTCGACGGACCCTCCTCACAGACTTGTCGTCGCTAAGGCCACAGATATCACCCTACAAACGTGGACCCTTGTCGCAATGACCTGTACGACTGCACCAGACTGAGCAACACTCTTTGCCCCGTCGGAAGTATGTCTCCGTCGTCGCGGCTTACGAAGGCCCTTTGCAGTACTATCGGTTAAATCTGGCGCTACGATAACGCTCGTTGCCAACTCGCTGACGTCCGCCGTTACCTTTCTTCGAGGGAAATGTTTGGGGCACGTACAAGACGTCGACCTCTTGCGATCCCTGGACTTCTCTGAGGACCAACACAACCTTCAACTGAAGGCCATTACATCACCTGTTGCCAGCTCTTCAGCCCCAGATAATTTCCGCCCTTCTACTGCCGACGATCTACCGCCATCGAATCGCAGCGAACTTCCCGCTCTTCTGCAAGACTTCCGCTCGTCCTTCAATTGCGCACAGCCAACCTTGAGCCGCACAACGAGCGTCACACACCACATCGACACCGGTTCACATACTCCCTCACGCCAACGATCCTATCGAGTTTCCGCGGCAGAAGGGCAAATTTTCAACGAACAAGTCGACGACATGCTTAAACGCGCAGTCATTCAGCCGTCCCAGAGCCCCTCCCCTGGCGCGAGAAGGACGGATCAATAAGGTTCTGTATTGACTGTCGCCGCTTCAATGAGATTACTCGAAAAAATGTGTACCCGTTGCCGCACATCGAAGATGCTCTCGATTGCTTACAAGGAGCACAATATTTCTCGTCTTTAGATTTATGCTTGGGGTACTGGCGAGTACCGATGACCGTCACCGATCGCGCGAAGACTGCTTTCGTCACTCTGATGGACTCTATGAGTTTAACCTCATGCCGTTTGGATTGTGCAACGCCCCAGCTACTTTGGAAAGGATGATGGACAACATCATTCACGGCTACTAGTGGAAAACGTGCCTTTGCTACCTTGATGACATCGCAGTCTTTTCTGGGAATTTTCCTACTCACCTTCTTGGCCTTCGTGAGATTTTGACGTGCCACACCTCATTTTGTGTCATTTTGTGGCACGACAGCTGACTATACTGGGTCACGTCGTCTGCAAGGTAGGCGTTCTTCCGAACCGAACGACCCTCCGGGCCGTTGCCGAATGCCCCAAGCCCACTTGCATGAAGGCGCTTCGATGTTTCATTGGGCTTTGTTCATATTTTCGCCGATTTATCTGCCACTTTGCCTCCATCATCGCCCCTCTTACCAAGCAAGACGTTGATTTGGGCGAGTTGGTACAAGCTTAGCTGGCGAAAAACAGCGCAAAAGGACGAGGATGCAGGAACACAGTACAGTGGATGAGCGCTGAACTTACAGCTGACATCTTTATTACACCAATCACTCGTTTTTACAACGCACCTAACCGCGCACACCATTCCAATCCAACTGCCAATAAAAAGCATCAGGTAGGCAAACTACATTGTCAGTGAAAACTATCACATGTACATGAATTACACCGTGCGCACGCATGTTTCACATTTACATAAAATGAACACAAGTGAAAAACCGATAAAGCCAGCCCCTAACAAGGATGAACGAATTGAATCGTCTTGATATGGCAATGCACATGCACATATAAACAAAGTAGGCGTAAACCTTTATTTGGCTAATTGCAGTCCACTACAGCTAATATGGTAACACATTTGCTAGCGCGATTACAAACAACTTAGTAATAAACTAACCATTCGAGTCAGCACTATTCACTTACTAACTAGGTAGCTAATTTCACTAACCTGCACATTACTACCTTCACTTACTAACTAACGCCCCGCCACGGTGGTCTGCTGGTTATGGCGCTCGACGGCTGACCCGAAGGTCGCGGATTGAATCCCGGCCACGGCGGCTGCATTTTTGATAAAGGCGAAAATGTTTGAGGCCCGTGTACTTAGATTTAGGTGCACGTTAAATAACCCCAGGTGGTCGAAATTTCCGCAGCCCTCCACTACGGCGTCCCTCATAATCATATCGTGGTGTTGGGATGTTAAACCCCAGATATTATTATTCACTTACTATGAGGCTAGTGTTTTTTGTAATTTTTAGTTAGAGAATATGCCAACCGTTTTCTTTTTCTAAGAGCGTACGGCCCGCTTCCCTCGACGACTTCTGGGAATAGATGGCTCATCGCCGGCGTAGACCACCTCTCGCATTATGCAGAGACTGCAGCTTTGGCCACAGCAACAGCCAGAAAAGTTGCGTTTTATTGCGATAGTAATTATGCGGACAATCTAGGCGATTTTTTACCGTCGCCGTCATGTCCCGAATATGTATATGCATGTATATGTAAATAAAAGCAACAAATAAAAACAATTTAGAAGACAAAAATACCGACGCGCTCGCTCCGCAGCTCGCTGCCTTAGACAACTAGGCCATGCCTCATTTGTTCTCCAGGATACTAACGGCAGATTACAAACACACGTGGCGTTGGGTGAAACGCACGGGACGCAACATGTGGCGAAATTAAAATTATGTGAGACGCGGGCATGCTTCACGGTTGGCCGCACTGTGTTTGCGTCGTATCACTGGCGGCCCATGATAGTTTTCCATTTTGGGGTTTTAGCGCCACGCCACTCGTGGCCCGTCAGCCAGGGAAAAAGAAGAGCGTCCCGTGGCTCATGGTGGCGCGAGCTAGTGGGAAAGCTTTGGCTCTTGTAGGCTTATGCAACAGGAGGGAAGAAAGGAGATGGCTGAACCAGAACCACAGTATATATGTTACAGCGCGACCAGAATCCTGAGGCTAAAATTACAGCTCAAACGCACAAGACACCCACGAAGAAAAGAAACGTATGACACAAGCGCTGACTAACTGCTTTATTCTTGCGTACGCCCATGCATATGTAAGCCCAATGCAAACTTACCGCATATGCGCACAGAACAATAGCTATAAACCAAAACATGTAAGAAGGATGATAGTGTATTAGATACGTGAAGACATGAGATCATATTAAGATGGGTGCAAGGACAAAGAAGTAAAGAAGAAGTAAGAAGGACGAAGAAGATCGTTTGCGCTGTAATTTTAGCCACAGGAATATGTATGAACTAGAGTCAAAGGAAGTTTTATCTTAGTCACCAGAATCGACGCCCGAAGGAAATGCGAGCCTTGGCTTCACGTGCCACTGCCAAGTGCCGTCTTTATTTTCTTTTCTTGAGGTCGTGCGCTCTGTGCTTTTGTTTGCCGCCCAAAGGAAGGCGCTGCAGGGTTTTGGGACAACGCCAGCGCAAGAGTCTGAGAGTGGCTTGCGTTCTGCACATGCGTCCTGGCGGCTCGCACATTTCTTCGGTCCCCAACTCTAAAACTGTCTAGTGTTTCGCCGAAGTTGGGATGTGCACCTTCAACTTGTACTTTGACATACAGGGCGTGGTCGACCGTGCTCGCGTGATTATCTCTTGAGGTGGAGTGTTGTACGTCTTGTTTTTACACCGCAAAGTTTGCGTCGAAGCTGTAGACCCTACGAAGATCACTTTGTTCGCTGCAGCGGCCGCGTTTGCGAAAGGAGTGAGCTGCTAGCTAGAAGAGCCAAAGCAGGGGCTAGTTGAAGTAACAACTGTGAGACTTCGCACTCGTATTTTGTATACCTGTGCGTTTTTTTCGTGCGTCCTTTTTTGTGTTTGAGCAGCGCGCTGCAAGTGTTGATTTGTGACAGCTGTTAGTTCGCACTCACCCTGTGTGTGTTCTATCCCGCGTCCTTTGTGCTTGAGCAACACGTAGCAAGTTTCTAGCTGCTTGCCGTTCGGCCTGTGACATTCCATTTTCTTGCTATCGCATTGATTGCTTCGCCCTTGCGGCCACACTGTCACTTTTTTTACGTACGCAACCTTGTCCTGCGAACTTTTGAGCGACAGAGGACATGTTTTCCTGTCCGAAGCTATTGAAGCATTGCTCGTTCAGTGCAACATCGTTCACCACATGACGACCGCATATCATCCGCACACCAATGGCCTAACCGAAAGATTTAATTGCACTCTCGGTGATATGCTGACGGTGCACACCGCATCAGACCAGACCAACTGGGGCACCGTCCTTCCTTTCGTGACATATACGTACGACAGTGCTACGCCAGCGACCACAGGATTCTCACCATTCTTTCTTTTATACGGTCGCGAGCCACCATGCATGCTGGACACCATGCTTCTTTACACACCTGACGTATGTGAGTACAGTCCAATTTCCGACGTTACCAGGTACGCAGAAAATTGTCGACAGTCGACCGTTCATTTACGATTTACGACAGAAGACAAAGGTCGCGAGAAGCTTAGGCGCGACGGCGACCGACCTCTTGCTGCTTTCAAGACAGGTGCCTCGTCTAGCTTGGGGTCCGACCGAACACTCCTGGACTTCCCTCCAAGTTACTGGCCCGATACCACGGCCCCTACCGCATTCTTGCTCGGACTTCTCCCATCAATTAGGGGGTCGAGCCCTTGACAGTATCTGACGACTTGAGCAGTCGCGGCCGGGTAATCGTCCACGTGTCTTCCATCAAGCCATATTATGAGCCTACTATCTTGCCAACGCCTTAAGTCGCCAAGATGGCTCCGGTATTCCCCTGGGGACAATGTAGTGAAGAGAGGACGACGACGAAGCACACGAGCAAGCAAGCAAGCAAGCAAGCAAGCAAGCAAGCAAGCCGCGGTGTCAATAATAGCATGGGGCACGAGCTCGGGCTCGCCCGGATTTTGGCTGCTTGACGCCCGCCGCTCTTCGACGCCCTACTCTTGACGTCTCTCGACTTTCGCTGAAGACGCGTCAATAAACCACGTCACATTACCAAGGTACCGTTAGCAGCATCAAGCATTGCAGCCTCCATGTATATATTTAGTCTGAAAAGACGACATTTAACCTTTGTGGCATAGTACTTTTATTTTAAATCTTGCATTTCCCTAACAAACACTCTGTATTTGCTGCTTGAACGAATAAACATTTCCTTATTTCTCGTCGCTGTTGCATGCCCAGTCTAGATACCTGTTTGTCTGCGCTTTTTCTAATAGAGTTCAGCTTTCTGTTATGCGTGTGGTAATTCCGTGTTTTGCTCCTCTTTTTATCAAGCTTATTGTAGAGGCTGGCACAATTCGCGAGCAATAATTTTCATTTATTCATGAGCACCCAGAACACGCTTCTGCGTGGCAAGAAACGAATGAACAAGCATGCACTTTATGCCCTGCAGAAAAATACAACAGGTGCCATACCTACCAAAACAAGACTACCAGGGGACTCGAAAGACATAATTCTAGAATACTTTACTGCCTTTGCTGACACGTCGCTAGCACTTGTAACTAATTTAACCTATAAATGATAGAAATATTGCACACGTACTCATAATATCGCTTCCATACTTTTTCCGCAGGTACTGAACACAACTGATCCACTGTATTTGTATTACTGGAGTGTAAATGTCTCTGCGAACTGTAGTGGTTTCGAGTGCATAAATGAAACAGGAACCTGTGATCATTTAAGGAAAAATAATCTCACAAGTGATCAGTACAATTTCACACGGTCCTTCCTCACTGCAAATAAGCAATGGTAAAAAAAGCTTCCAACGTATAATAAGGGATTTGTGCATAATACCATGAATTTACGGTTTGAAACGGCACTGCAAACGGGCTTGAGCCTCTTAGGGAGTTTCGGGCTCGATGCATAACGTGCATCAAAAAGGTACTACGCAAAACCCCCTTCAAAAGGAGGTTCAAAAGGAGGATTTATTTACATCCTTTAAGGGAGTGATTGGACGGAACTAAGGAGGTAAATTTGTGTTTTTATTGAACTCATTTTGAGGGCTTGAACGGAGCGCATTGGAAGTTTTTCTGGTTCTTTTGAGAGCTTTTAAAGCCTCCTTTTGGAGGTAAAGTTGGTGTTTTTATGTAACCCATTTTGGGGGCTTGAACAGAGCGCATTGAGAGTTTTTCTGCTTCTTTTGAGAGCTGTCAAAGCCTCCTTTTATACGAGGCCCTAGAGCGGTCGCGAAATGAAAAAAAAGCTTAGGCATTATATTACGTTTCACGGCCAATTTCCGCTACTATTCATCACTAGGACATAATAGAAAATGGACATCAAAGTATTTATGCACAACCACGACATTTGCATACAAGTACCCACGACACAGGAATCAAACTCGCGACCACACGCACTTAAAGCAAGCACTATAAGCATTACACCACAGCGCCACCACTTGCAAACTTGCTTTTCTCTTGGGCTTATATATGTACCAATGTATGTACAAAGCGGCTGGTAACCCTTAGGCACAACTTCGAACTTCTGTTCTTGTACCATCGCCGAGTGTTTGCTCTTGCGGAAGGTCAATACATAATTTGTGGGGCGTCATGCAGGCCGAGCCGATCGACGTAAACACCCTCGGCTCCGAATTCTCCGGTTCCCCGTGTCGTGCCGCTAGAAAAATTATAAATGTGTGCCCCCTTCGCTCGCGCTAAATTCGTGAATACCATCGTGACAAAGGTATCTTCGGATGACCGAACGTATGTGCGTTCCAAGAGCGTATGCTGTGGAGCAATTTTCGTTATTTCAGCAGTCGCGAACTGCGCGCGTCCAGATGCGGCCGCGTGTTCTGAGCGGTTCGAAGACCACCTGCGTTCTCATATGAAAGTTACACACGCAGATGCCCGACTTACAAGAACATTGTAACGCGCCTACATTAGGTGCATTTAAATGTTAGTAAAACGAAATACATTGTGTTTGCTCCACCTAATAAGCCGCGTAACTATAGTTCGACTGTTTTATTTGAGGGAAAAGAGATAGAGCGAGTCACCAGCCAGAAGTTTCTAGGTGTATGGTTTTCCGAAGGCTTGACATGGAACACACATATAGAAAAACTAACAGTAGAACTCAGTAAAACCGTTGGATGTTTATATAAGCTCAGCCCAGTCTTACCAAAGTGGTTACAACTAGAATTATATTATGCTCTTTTCTACTCTAAAATGACATACGGTATCTTGGTATGGGGTACTACTACACAAAAAAAACTATCAAAAATTACTAGTTCTTCAAAAAAGAGTTTTGCGAGCATTCGAGCAGTACCATGGTATTATCAAGGACTTGAAAACTAAGCCACTCTTTAAAAAATACGTAATACTAACGGTAACAAAACTGTATCACTTCAAACTTCTGCAATGGGTGAAACAAAACAAGCCACAGTTTCTTCAGAACCCGCCTGACAATACGCATTATACTATGCGTCAGCAACGCCGGAAAATCCCAGCATTAAGGACAAATTATGGCAAGCAACACGTTCAGTATCAAATACCCACAATGTTAAATCGTTTACACGGTCTCATAGATGTCAATTCTATACCTTCGAACACCATTATCAAGTCCATTCTAATGAACCATGATATTGAGTATGCTTATTAAAGTTCCTATGCTTGATTTGTTACATCCTATCTATCAATTTGAGTTATGTGTTCTAGTTTCTTTTCTTATGCTTTATTTAACATTGTGTATTGATGAAGTTTCTTTTGAGATGTAGCTTTTGTGATGAAGTTCTTTTGTTATGTTTACTCTGAAATTGTGTAACAAGAACATGCTAAATATTGTTGTGTTATTGTTTTATTTCTGAAAAAATCTGCCACAGAGTGAGATGTTCAGCGGCCTGCGTGCCAAACTGTATTTAGGAGCAGAGGCCCCATGTCAGGCTATATAGCCTTTAGCCTCTGCTCCCGATCCTGTAAAAATTCAGGACAAATAAACTTCAATTCAATTCAATTAATGCGCGCGTACTGCCGCGAGCTGCACGCAGGGGCAGCAGCGCGCTCTGAGCAGCTGAACGAAAATCAGTTTCCGCAATTAGCGCTTATTCGCAATGCACTCTTTAACGCGGCATACAGTGATTCTCTGTGACTCATATTCAGTATTCAGTTGCTTTCCTACTCGAAGACTACCTAGTATATTACTCATTAATCTTTCTGTTAAGCATCACGCCTCCACGTTAAATTGAATACCCGACACTTGCCCCAAGGTCAAGCACAACCTCCCCAAAATTACCAGTGACAGGTCCCCTGCAAAATGAAAAAGTTAATGTGCTTGCACTTCTCTCTTGGGAACGCCCATGTGTACTTGGCCCTCCGCTAGCACAGATGATGTAGTACGAATTAAGAAATAGGCATTACCGCCTTCCTCAATGAAACAGCGGTTATTCAGAAAATGATGGTTCTTTTGAATTACTAGTGTGGTATTTTCACAGCAGCAGACAGGTTGGCTTGTTCGCAATTATGAAGTTCACATTTATAACACGGAAATATGAGGACTGTAGCAAATATGCAAAAAACCGGAAAAACTCTATCATATGTGTACTTCTTCGACCACCTGTTCATTATGTTAAACTTTATTTATACAACAGGCACTTTCAATTATGCTACTATGAATGAAAGATCACCCAATCTACGTTAGAACACTGATTTCTGCCTAACTTTCCGTTGTCTATCTGTCCTCTAGAATGTGTCGTAATGCGTGCATCATCTGTTCAACTTGTTTGGTAATAAAGCACAAGCAGTTATATTGAGCAGACAGTGTTTCAGCAAATTGTTTTGCATACACAAGTTCATTTCTTTCATTTCTATGCAGGACAAGTAGTCATACTTCAATTGATACAAGAACCAGTCGTTGCAATATTTTATTGAAATCAAAACAGTAGCAGTCTCATGTCAATGTGAGGATATATATATTTCTGTCGTGGCGCACTCAACCTACTCCCAATACTGAACACGTGGAACAACATATACATAGAACCTGAGCACTATACATAATTCACAGCAGTAAGGCAACACGAAAGTGGGGTGTAAAATCATATCACAATGCACACTGACATGTGCTAGTATGTAAGTACAATCCGAAAAAATGGGATACCCGAGAAACTTGGTGTCAGCCTACACATGAAGGCAACTGAATTAGTACAAAAGGCTAGCATCACTTTGAGAAATATGCAACCGTGAAGACAGGCAGGTTGTACGGTTTTTGTTGCGTTAGTTTGCCATATGGCATCAAAACATGTCACACATGATTGTGCAGTTAGGTTTCCTGCAGAAAAGACCAAAATAGACCTGTGGTGTTGAGTGTAGGTCCACTTACCAAAATACATAAAAACATTCAGCAACGTCCACAAAATGACAAGGTTGTCTTCACATATTGCTGTACATATTTACTCACAGGTATCTGAAAACCATTGTAAATTTCTGGACGTGTGCTTGCGAACTTGTCGGCATAATCACACGACTGCAATATACCACTACTTCAAATATGCATAATTAGTACAGCTATGTTTCAATGTTTTCATGCCAGCCAGTGCCATCTGAAACTGTAAAGTTCTGCATCTTTAATTCCTCAGTTTATGCTTATGCATAATTACCCCATTGAAACTTAATCCAAGTATCATGGCTGCGAAGTGAACTTGGAATTTCGCAATCACATGGAGTGAACAAAATTTTCCTATACATAGTGACTGGTGGCTTTGCACATTAGGACTTGATATGTCATGAGGTTGAATAAAAATTTACCACACATGTATAGAGGCTGTAACACAGCCAGGACTTAAGTTCATAGTTAAACAAAATCTGAAAACAAAACCACAACACATAGAAACGAAGGGGACAGGACGACGCACTTCTAACAACTGAAGTATACCACGTGCTTCGCTTTTTTAACACGAAAGTGTTTTATGCCGGGGTCCACCAAGTACATCCGTCACGGATATGACGTTGATAAAATGGACGCCAACGGGTGAGAAAGAAAAAAAAACAAGAAAGATACCCCGCTGGGAATCGAACCCACGACGTTGCGGCCGCGACGGCAAGCGCCCGACGCCCTACCGAGTAAGCTAACTCGGGAAATGCTAGACACGGCGCGAACGCGCCTTATATCTTTCGAACATTCTCTTTCGCGGCGGGCGGAGCGGGGCGCTGCCGCCGTCTGTGAGGTGTGAAAAGAAGTAATGCTTCACGACTAGCGCTTCCTCCGAGATTGCAAGCGATATCGGAGGTAATGGTTAAAGCGTCTCGATACCAGATAGGTAGACTGGCCGCGCTGGCGTCGCCGAGGCACCCTTGACGCTGTTACGTTCTTTGCCTTTGACTTCGTGTTAGCGTGCGTCGGCTCATCGGAGTAGTGCAGCTTCCACGTGCATCAACGGGATTTCTCCGCGGCCAACTGCTTCACTTGCGAGAGCACCGACTAACAAAACTGCTGCAATATGCGTTGCAGAAAGGACGCGATTTCGACGGGCGATTGTCGTTCCTTGGTGGAGCGAGAGCCGCGCCTGCGAGACAGAGGCCAGCGGGACGCACGCGTTTGCGGCTCAGGCTACGTACCTCTACCTCCCGTGTTGCTGAAGCGCAGTGTGTGTTATGTATGCATGAGCACAGGCGTCGGCTACCCATTAATAGAAAGCGCACACCGTGCCGTTCTCTCCTTAATTGACGACGCTTTGAAGAAGTGCATACCGGGTACCAGTGTTGATTATGAGCTTGTTGATATCATCCTTACGCGGGATTCACGATTCGTTGTGTCCAAATATATGTTCACACCGTCAGCTACCACAACAGTTTAATAATGATCATGGGCGTTAGTCGTCGCGATAGAGACATGCATGAGTGCACGAATAGACATTGTACAAGCTCTCATATATCACTACACAATAAGCACTATACTTCTGTGAAGACACGTTTAACTTTCGTGTTATACCGATTCCTATGACGGAGGGATCAGCCATGTTTTTTTATTCATGTTCCTGCTCTTTCTGTGGATGTGTGATTATTAATTCTTGTAATTTTTTCGTACTGTGTGTTTATATCTTTCTGTGGTTTCGATTAAACTTCAGTTGCTAGTAGCGCGTCGTCCTGTCCCATTCATTTCTGTGTGTTGTGATTTTTTTCGCTCCTTCTTTAACGACACGTATACACCAACTCGCCCAACTGTCCCGTTAGGACTTAAGTGTGCTGAATAGCGCTGGCTCCACTCAGTCTCTTTTTAACGCAATGCGAAATTTGAAAATGCACACGATATCGGAAAGGTTGCACACAGAATTGTGCATAGCACTCAGCCTCAATCCAAGTGTTTGCTCAAATGTAGTAAGATGTACGAGATGTTCCACATAGTGTATAGTAAGGCACCGTAGAGTGTTCTCGCAATTGTGGGCATTGGCACGGTGTTCCAAATGAGGCACTTGCCCCCCCCCCCTAAAGACACACCAGCACTTGGGCTCCCGGAGGCTACACCAGTGCTCTCCCACTTTCCCGGCCGGTATGTTACACCAGCTTGCACCCCCCAAGACAAAATCATGCCGACACTCATGCCCACAATAGACTGTCTTGAGCACAAACAGGTGGGCGAGCAACTATTGCTGCTTTTGCAGAAGTGTATTCCTCAAAATGACACAAAAAAGAAGCCCATAAAGTTTTCTGTATCCATAAAATGATTGTCTTAACCATGAATGTCTTAACCAGACTCGCACTTGACTATACTTATTGCAGACTTTTTGATGAAACACAAAATAAATACAAAATTGAGGTACTGCTAATATTTCCTTGTGAGCTTTTCACTTAGTTTACGCAGGGCGAAAAATACACGCAAGTAAAAAAACACGAAACAACACCAGAAGTGTACTCTTGTCATGTTTACCATCATTCGGGTAGTTTTGATGTAAGTAAATTAATCATTACAAGTGCGCTTTGAAAGGGGTGTGAATGTTGGTTAGGTCTTCTTGATCAACCGCAGCTACTCTGTTTAGGAGTGAAGATTGGGCAAGTTAGTATTGATTCATGGATAAAAAAAACAAAAAAAAGAACAGTGCACTTCTAATGAGTATAAAATAAGGCCTGGACACAAGAGCATCACTTTCACCTTGTCAAAGTGTGTCAACATTCATAATACTGTGTATTGATCATAAAAACTATGGCAACATAATGCAAAACAGCAAAATACTGAGAGGGAATAAACAAGGTGACTCAACAACGCGGTTCAAAACAGATTCAACTGACTTGTATCAACGCAAATAAATTAGCCTTGCACATCTCCTAATGGCTAAGAATATGCACATGCAACCTTGGCAAGTTCCACTGCCGATATGTAACTAATGAAATTGAATTGCTTCCATGCCGTCCAACGGCTTTTCATTGTTTTCTGTTTTCACTGTTTTCTGGTTTTCATCCTTTTCGCTAGCGCAAATGATCACCCTCTTTGATTTTGTCACAGATAATGACGTTTATGTGCCTAGATATTCTATTTCACTGTACCTTGATACATATGTAGCAAGGTGCAGTGCATATGTACCTTAATATGGTATTTCAGGAGACAGGCAGTGTGCGCAATCCAACTTGTTGTCGAAAAGTCTTCTCACATGCTGATAATCTGTGCTTCGTTGGGTTCTCACAGTTGCATGGCGGCAGAAGGATGTTCAGGGTATTTCACAGTATCCAAGGTAGATGCTGCAAAACGAGAGCGCACGGATATGTCACACGTCAATGCGCACAAATCGACACTGAGACGAAGGATCAGAGTTCAGAGTTCAGAGTTCTTTATTTGCCCGTAATAATGGTAGGTACAATTGGGGATTTTACAGATACTGAGGGAGGTCCCAAAGTCGACAGACTGTACAGGGGGTCTCCCATAAAAATTGAGTAAACAAAAGTATGTTTAATGCAGCTAAATATGTACACAAAGTACTGAATATGTACACAAGAGAAACAAGTGAAGTTTGTGAACAGAATAAATAGAGAACTAAGTTGGCCATTATTCACATTTCATCACATGGTAACGTGATATCTGCAGCCTTCTTTTTGCTTTAGTGTATATTCTCTGAAAGCATTCTGCTTCATTCATGCTTTCGCAAGCAAGAACATTATATAGAGCTAACGCCTTTTTCAGAGCGCACTCGTGCGTCGATTGACTGGTCGCGCGAAGCACGAGCTATATTCACAAGAATTTCAAAACACGCACCACACATCGTCGCTATGTGATCTTAAATACTTTTTTTTGCTCTTTCACTGCACTTTTCACGCGACGAAGTGCTCTGAACGACACCTACAGGTGTCTGAGCGACGATAAGACACGCAAACAGAGAGAACATAAGTATTACGTGCCATTTCTGTTTCTGACTGTGCCAAGCACGAAGGGTGCCCATCATCTGCTTGGTCATACACAGCGGCACGCTCGCTTGAGTCGACGGGCCGTCGCGATTATCCCACTCGCAGTGCGGCATGTTGCATTGTCGTAAAACCAGAGAACATCTATACCACTGTCAAACCACGCATTTCACATCCAGCGGCGAGAACACAGTGGGCTGCAGGCACAGAACGCGCACACACGGCCGACACAGCTGATCACTTGATAGCGGCGTCAGCCGAGGTGCGATATGGCGAATACCGCGACGGCTCCGCTTCGGCATCACGCCGCCGCGGGCAATTAGGAACTTCAACTGCTTCAACGACTCCGTTCTCGCGTTTCTTTCTTGTTTTCTTGTTTTTTTTTCTTCGCGCGCATGCGTCGTGAAGTTGCGCTTCGGTAGCCCCTCTGGCGCCTCGTCTGGCTTGCTCTTGAGCTGGCCACTGGCGAGCCGCAGCTGCCGCAGCCGCCAAGGCATGGTGGCTTAGCCAAGGTCAAAGTGTGCTCTCGCTTTTTCTCGGAACGCATACAGGACCCGTTAAGGGCGGCCGTTCGAGGAGAGTCGCGTATATCTTTTTCTTTGCGCTATCTGTGTACAGGACTTTATTCAGTGCTCTGAAGCATACCGCCGCCAGCCATTATATTGTACACAAGCGTATACCAGTGTGCGTTCTAGGGTTCTGCGTACTAGGGTTCGCAGGCTTTTCCTTTTAGTTTATTTATTTCTATCATTTACTCCCTCCCCCTCCCCCCTCCCCCCCCCGCTCACGCGCAGCGGTGTATATGCCCGCCAGTACTGAAGGCATTATAGAAAGCTTCGGAAAAAATACAAAAAAACATGCCAGAGACGTCAGATGGGAGTTTTTTGTTCGTGAACTCCATTTGACGAATGGCGTCAGATAGTGAATTTACCTCCATTATCCCACATAATTTTGTAACGAAGTAGAATTGAGGACGCAGAGCCTTATTACACCCACCTCATTACACCCTAAGGGAGTACTGTCTAGATGCGGGTAGTATTAAGGAGGATCGTGGCCCTTAAAACGCCCAATTTGGCTAGTTTTCGTTTGCAGTGGGCGTAGCAGTTTCGTGAATGAATTTTTATCTCATTTTAACCATAAACTCAGTTCGCCTTTTCGCTACGTGTAAAGTCTGAGTGGTCAAAACAAAAAACTATGTCTCAACTAATGCGTAAAACCAAGAGATGGTGCACTTCACTAGATCACACTATAGTTATTTTTGTATTATATGTGAAGCAGTTGCTCGGCGCAGTGATGAGGACAACGATTGTGTGACGCTTACGCGATTGTCGGGCTTCCGTGATTGCTGTAGCGCGTCCTTGCGAACTCTTTGGCAGATAACGTCGGCGACGCCGTCAATGCGCATTGTCGAAAATGATCACGCAGTTTATGCCCTATAGTTTATACATTTGTTTAGGATGTTATGTAACGGGAAAGCACAACACACGCAAGCACACCGTGTGCGTATGTTGTGGGTGCGCCACATTGCAATCCAGCAATATGCTATACGAGCAAGCTAAACATGCAACTTAGACCAAGTCTGCTGCTAGTTCGATTGGCGCTTCCCCCGGGGCTTATGTCTCTGTTGCATAGTCACTTTCACCACCACAACTGTGTGGTGCACTTCGGTTAGAGAATGTTTTTTATAAGTGTTCGTAGGCTTTTGTATAGGCTTTTATATACTTACCGGAATTCTTAAAGGGAACCTTAGGACCGCCTTTAGTGTATGGACACGAAACTCTTATCCGCCAAGTTTTTCGAGTGGTGGCAGAAAAAATCTCAGAGATACCATGCATTTTGCGCGGAATAACTGCTGGCGCCTTCCAGCCACGACATGCTTCAGTTAAGCGCATTCGTATCAATCACCAATTCACCGAGCTAGCATCTGCAGTCCGGATTCCTTCGACACAGTGTCGCGACGTGGAGTTACCGACCAGATATCACCGCGTTTTACAATCCTGAAGTGCTTGAAAGCCACATCGATTCCCTAGGATCCCAGACCTATGTCACGAACTCGCGCAAAAACTCTTCTGCAGATGACAACTCACGGCGCCGCAAAAAGCATACTGAGACGATGTACTCAGCGACCGGAAGCTAACGCCTAAAGGCACATCAGCTCCGGATTTTGTCATTCAATGCAAGAAGTATTGTAAGTAAAGCAGATAAGTTAGAAGATTTGCTTTTGTTATATGATCCCCATGTTTGCGTCATTTCGGAAACTTGGTTACATGAAGCCATTCGCGATGATGAAATCGTTCCACCGAACTATCACCTGTATCGGAAAGATAGGGGTTCTCGCGGAGGCGGTATTGCAGTAGTTGTCAAAACCGATGTTCACGTAACAGTCGTGGATCAAATCCGCGGGCACGACAGTTTGTTTCTGAAGGTGTCTCTCTGGGGACTGTCGTTTTTCTTGTGTTCTGTATATCGGGCTCCAGGTACCGATGACTCATATATGCATAAATTATACGATCATCTACTAACATTGAAAGGAAAAAACTTGCTAATAACAGGTGATTTTAATTTGCCCTGTTTAAATTGGAATCGCCTAAATTATGGTTCGACGGTTTCTGGTGACTTGGCGATAGACATTATGCTCAACCTTAGTCTTCAGCAGGTTATTAATAATAATACTCGGGGAAATAACGTTCTGGACCTTCTGTTCCTGAGCGAAATATTTTCTGGCGGAACAGCAATGGTTGAGCCTGGTATATCTGACCACAAGCTTATATATTTTTGCTGGGAGGTTTCAGCTGCAACGCAACAAAAATGTAGGACTGTAAGAAAAATTAGAGACTTTGCAAAGGCCGATGATTTAGCGGTCACAGATTACCTAGTTACGCATCTTGAAATAATTGATAACAATGTTGAACTTTCGTGGCAAAGGTTTAAGGATGTCGTAAAGTACTGCACTGAACACTTTGTCCCGTTAAAATCTAATAGACAACAACGGATAAATCCTTCGATAAATCGAGAAATTATCCAAGCCAACCGTAAGGTTAAAAGACTGAGAAAGAGGAGCAAATCGACGACCACACAGTTTGCGCATCTGAAACAAGAATTATTGATAAAGGTAAAACTGGCCAGAGATAGGTTCTATAGCACGAATATTGAAGAATTTCTTTCTAATGATCCTAAAAAATTTTGGTTACACCTAAGCCAAAGAAAACAGCAGATAGAGAGGATTAAAGTCAATGGAACTGAAATAAAGGATGCTCACAGCATTGCAGAGCACTTCAATGCCTATTTTCAAAGTGTGTTTGCGGAACAAGGTCAGAGTGAGTTTTCAAGCACATGCAGCCCTACGGTAAACGACATTTTAGTCACGCGTGAGGGTGTCCTGGCACTGCTCCTAAATATAAATACGAAGAAATCTGCTGGCCCCGATAACATCCCCAATGCTTTCTTAAGGCGATATTCCAATCAAATATCCGAATTTATTTCTAGTTTCTTTCAGTTATCTTTCAACTCAGGAGAAATACCGGCAGACTGGCGCTTAGCTCGTGTTGTGCCGGTACACAAGAAAGGAGACCGTGCAATAGTTTCAAACTACCGGCCTGTATCTATTACCAGCACAAGTTGCAAGCTTTTGGAACATATTGTCGCTGGTTTCATACACGAGTTCTTGAAAGATCACAATATACTGACACCTTTTCAGCACGGATTTAGAAAAGGACTCTCTCCAGTGACTCATTTAGTGACAACCGTGCATGACTTTTCCCAAGTACTTGATTTATCCGGGCAACTAGATGTGCTGTTTCTGGACTTCAGCAAAGCATTCGATAGGGTCCCACACGGAAAGTTATTATATAAACTGGAAAAAATCGGACTACCCATGGGTATTATACGGTGGATTTGTGCTTACCTGACGAACAGAGAGCAGTTTGTTGATGTCCAAAATTGCAGCTCTGGTGCCCGCCCGGTCTCCTCAGGAGTTCCTCAGAGCAGTGTGCTAGGGCCATTATTGTTTTTAATTTATGTTAATGATATAATAGATGTTATCCCTGCAAATGTGTCCATTCGGTTATATGCGGATGATAGTGTTATCTATAAGGAAATAGTGTCACATGATGATCATGAAGAGTTGCAGAGATGTCTTGTAGCAATTTCTGAGTGGTGCTTAAATTGGGGAATGCAGCTAAATGCGGAGAAAAGCGTACTTTTGCGCGTAACAAGAAAAAAGTCTCCCAGCGAATTTCATTATCAGCTTGAAAACAGAACTGTAGCCGAAGTCGAAATATATAAGTATCTTGGCGTTACTCTTACCAATAAATTAACATGGAAAACACATATTTCAGATATCTGCTCAACTGCCTTAAAGAAACTGTGGTTCGTAAAGAGGAAGCTTAAACACGCGCCTATAAGAACTAAAATGTTAGCTTACAATGCAAACGCGTAAGATCAAAATTAGAATATGCTGCTGAAATCTGGGACCCACATACTAAAAATGACATTCTGAAACTTGAGCGAGTCCAGAGAAAATCTGTGAGGTTTATATACGGAAAATATGCGAGGAAAGATTCTCCGTCCTCATTAATGTCACAAAACAGTATACAGACACTACAAACACGCAGAAAAATTAATCGTCTTGTATTACTACACAATACACTTCCTGCGAAAAATAATATGGTTTTGCCATCTTCGGTATGTAGGCCTACTACGAGAAAAACAAGACACACTCACGAACATTTGCTTGCGCCGATTTTCGCGCGAACAAACGCTCACAAGTACGGTTTTTTTCCTCGAACGGTGAGCGAGTGGAATTCTCTTCTTTTTCATGTATTTGAATCGAACGATTTCATGGCTGCCTTGACAAACCATTTTTCTTGTGAATTTTAGTGATGTCGAGGTGAGATTGCTGCTTCTTTTTACGCACTATGTACATTTCATATGGCATTGTTTACGCATGTTGTATTTTCTTTTCTTTTGCTTGTTTGTTTTTTTCTCTTTCTGTAATGCCCCTCCTGCTTGGGCCAAAGTACTGGCCTGCAGTATTTCTAAACAAAATGTCCTTGCTGCTTAACAAGGACAATGCAGAAGCTCGAGTCGGTTGCACGACAGGTTTACATCAGGGCATTCCTGAAAGCTACTCTAGAATAAAACCTTAAGGCATTGATGTTTTCAACAAGTGTAAACCTTCACCATCAAAACGGCCGGTAAACGATCTATTATACAGATGTTTCACGTCACTGCATCCAACTACTTTTAAATAGTGGTTAACCGCATTTAAATGAAACCAACGGCAATGGTTTGCCGTCATGTGCCCTCTTTAGAGTACGTTTATATTGCGCTTAATTAGTTATTTAACTAAGAGCAATTATACAAACCTTTTTGATATTTACGTTAGGGTCAAGCACGCTTCCTTACGTTGTAGAGGACAGTCCACAAGAAACAATCCTATTTTTTGTCGCAACATACATTGTAGTAGAATAACGGAAAGGTGGGCGGCAGCGCATGTCCTGTCTTTTCTCGTCCTTGCATTGCGCTGTCCCATACATTGCATTGTAGTCTTTTATGAAAGGAAACACACGAGTGAGTGGCCTCCGCTCTCCGGCGGCTATTTGAAGCACAATCATGACGCACATGAACATGATATGGCGCAACGAAAAACACGAAACAGTGGCCACGAAGAAGACGTGAAAACAATCTTTCATCATCGGTGTTCCATGTTTTTCGTTGCGCCGTTTCATACATTTCATAACCATGCACCCATATCCTTGCCCAACTATCAGTGCTACTGAATCATCAAGTAGTTGGAGGAAGAAACGTTTCTGGTTTGGGCGTCAACATTTTGTGAGTAAGTTAACGAGGCACGGACGATAACGGCCAGACCAGAGAACAACTATACCCACTTGAGGGAACGGGAACTGTACCTTTGTCTGTAGTACGAAAATGAAAGTAACGGTGGCTTTGTGAATTGAAATAGCACGAGGTGAAATGACGCTGCAAGTACTATCACAATAATTACACAAAACTCATTTTTGCTGGTTCGCACGCGTCGACCTGATCGCTCATTGGGGTGTTTGTTAGTTGTCGTTGATAAATCGCTAAGAGAAAGAAAAAACAAAATACTGCAGTGACCGAGTAGCGCTGGTCGCTAATTCGCGGCTCGCGCGTGTAGTTATCGCCAGGTGACCAAAATCGCCTCGATTGGCAAAAGCTACATCAATGAAGTAAGGTTTGCATCGTTTATTATGAGTGCGGAAGCTGGTACAAGCAATTTGTACAGTCAAGTCCTAATAAAACGAATCACTCATACATATCGAAAGCTTTCAACCAGTGTGTAATCACTCTGAAAGCTGAGAAATGCGTGCATAAAACTGAACGCAGAGATCGCTGAAAGAACGTTGCTCTCATTGTGCTGTAGCGTCCGAGTTTAGTAACGTAGCTTCATGACAAGGTTCTGAGCCTGCCGCTACGGTCTCCAGCATCTATGCGGGCACTTGCCAGATCGGTGTGCAAACGGAAACAAAAGGTGCTCAACGCAGACAGATAGTTGGCACAGTAAGAGCAACGTAGATTGCTGTTTCTTACCTCACTAATCGCGGATGCGTTCAGAACTGCATCTTTGTCGCTCTGCGATGTCTCCTTGCATGTGTTACAAAGAGGCAATATAGCGCTGTGCGAAGAATAGGCATGAATTTATTTCTCAGTCGTGAGCCCCTACCCTAGGTGCAAAGATGATAGGTGGAAAAAACTATTTCAGGTGTGCTCTGTTCTTCCTTATAGTTCAGTTAGACAGTTTCCACTGCTAGAATTCATTGGCGCAAGTAGTAATCGAACCGGTTAGATGAAGTGAGTATGAAGGCAATATAAATGACAAAAGATATTCGGCAAAGTACGCATCGAAGACGATTGCTAAAGAAACATACAGAAATGAGGGTAGCGCTTACAGATTCAAGAACCACAATTATGAGACAATAACCTTCAGGCATCAATTAGACGTCTTTGTTGGTGTTCACACAGAACACTAAACAACCACTCAGCCATGAACACAATCTCTGTAATGCACAGACATGCCTACGGAGCTTATGCACTCTAATGCAAAGAAACACTCACAAAATGAACTACATTGACATGATGTAAATCTGTGCCAATGTTGCATAAATAAAGGTCGTATATAATGTTGCACTAAATATGTATTGAAATAACCTGAACTGTCACCGTGGAGCAACGAGACCTGTAATCTTGCTTTTCAAATACGACTGCTGCAAATTCAAATTTTTATGTTGTGTTTTTTGCCCTGATATATTTGGGTTTCTTTTCTCAAAGAGCCAAATCCATAAACTGAAACTGGGCGAAATTTCGCGGCAACGTGGAGCACGATTAAGAAAGATTTCACTTTTAAAACAATTGTAATCATAATGGGGCAATTCCTGATTGTAACGTGAACTCAAAAAGGCAGTTTCGAATCGGAAATGAGCCAAATCCTGTACCTGTTTGAATCAAACTGAACCAGATCCATTAAATCAGCGCTGCGTCAACAATCGTGACCAAAAGAACCGACAAGACCGCATCAAATCTGTTTCATTTATGTTCCAGGTGCTTCGCTATCGTATTTTCGTTGCACAATTAGTCTTTCTTGGGTGAGTTCATACTTATTGAAGCACATGATGTAGTAGGGCAAAACTCGAATATAAAGAGTAAGGGGCCGACTTTCCTACCTCTTTCTACCCCTTAGTGTTTCTTTTCGAGTTTTGCGCTACTGTATCCTGTCCTTCTTTCGCTTCAGGACGGTAAATTTGCAATGGAAGGCAACTGAAATGAAGATATTAGGCCCCGATCTATTCCTTTAAGACGTTATCCGAAATGGCTCGGTATAAAAGAATCTAAGAAGAAGAAGAGCTGAAGCAGTTTTGAAGGGCTTCAGATGCCACAGATATTGAAATTGATATTCGAGCTCATAAACTTACAACATCCCCTATTTCTGCCGATCTAAATTGAAGAACAAAAAAAGATTGACTTGTTTTTTATTTGCAAAGATTCCAAGAAGGAAGCGGCAGGCACCTTTGGGGTGCTCTCGGCACCATTGGTCCGTTGAGAGTATTTCAATGGAACTGCCGATCTATATTCCCAGCCTCAACCCACTCATATTACCTTTGTAAGTAGGGCTGGGCAGTATCGCGATACAAGAGTATCGCGATAGTATTTCAGAGATACTTTTGAGTATCTGTATTTCTGTATCGAGATACATTTGAAGAATGTATTTGTATGTCAGTAGTGAAATACATTTACGATGTATCGCCTGTATCGCGATACTATGCCGGACACGGGTATTTCGTTACATTGTTTTTTTTTTGTATCGGAAATGAGTTGAGGCGTGTTTCCAATGGGGGAATGGCGTTTTTTTTCTTTTTTGTGCCAAGACAAGCAAAGACGCGCCGTTCGTCACCGACAGATAGGGTGGCGATGGTTTCCCCTCAAGCACAGAATGGTTCAAGTGGTAAAGCGCGCGACGCCGCAGACGGCAGAATCGCGGGGGCAGTGTTGTCGGCCTCTGCCGACAAAAGTCGCTGTCTCTCAAGGTCAGTGCAGCACGCCTAAATTTTTTCGGGTGGGAAGCCCTTACTTCGCTACCCCCCGCGCAGATACCGCCTTGGAACAGAGGCTTTGCAATGCTTCGCGTGCGTTCAGTTCTCAAAGCGGCGGCACTTCCAAAAGCAGTTGCCGTAGTCGCGGCGGAAGTGACTAGAAGTTGGCTATCTTTGACGCGCTTTCAGCCACCTCTCCAATGTCAGGGTGCGTTCCTAATTGATTACATGTGTGAAACGGTCTTTTGTGGTAGCAGGCTCCCCCACCGCCGGAGCCGACTTCGCCTGTTGCGGCTTTCTGAAATGGGTGCTGGTAGCGTCGGTGGTGGTGACAGTTTCATTGAAGCCGACAGGGTCAGACGGCTGAGGATTCCGAAAATGGGGACAGACTTCGGATTCTCAACGGTCAGAACAACCCAAGTGAGGGCGGAAGTGTTTCGGTATCTAGATGACCCGAGAAGAGACATCGTCACGCTGCAGGGCAATCCGGCTATGAAGGCGATATTTATTCACTATAACACGAATTTGTGCTCGCCTTCAGCGGTAGACAGACTTTTTCTTTCGTGAGTCTTGTGCTGAGACTGAACCAACGCTGTTAGAAGACAGCCTACTTGAGAAGCCTACACAGCAACCTTCTCAGCAAAGCAGATCTTCAAAACAAATGTGTGCTTTTTCTCAATTCATTGATGTTCATTAGTGATTCGAGTGGTTTGCTTAAAGTGTGCTATGTCTAGCATAGCTGAGTTTGTTCGCCAAGTATGCCATTTCGGTGCCCAATCCTTGTTACTGTTGCTGTGAAATAGTGTATTTTTATTGCAATTGATACTTGTTATTATGTCATTATTACTAATTATCTACTTTGTCCAACCCCCTCCCCTGCAATGTCTTAATGGCGCTGAGGGTACTGTAATAAATAAATAAATGAACTGAACGTTTCGATGCGCTCTAACTTTAATTACAACATTATGTTGCACTAATAAGTGTCCTTGCGTAGTATGAGCATCCTTGAAATAAAAGAAGTATTCCAGTATCTGTATCGCTGTAACTGTATTCCGGAATACTTTTCTCGTCTTATTGCAAAAGTATCTCCAAAATATCCCGTTACGTTAAAGGCAAATGTATCTCAGTATCTGTATTTTAGGCTTCCAGTTCATGTATTTCGATATCTGTATTCCGGAATACTTTTCTGAGTATCTCTGCCCAGCCCTGTTTGTAAGCAAGATAACTCTGGTATTATAATTATCTGAGAAACTTGGCTCATACCGGAGCAAAATTTTTATCTTACAGGTTTTCGTTCTTTTCGATTAGATCGCGAAACATGTGGTGGTGGTTTAATGATCCTTGTATCAAGTAATATATGTCATAGGGCAATTATCTCATTCAGAATGTTAGACTCAGATCATAAAATTATAGCATTCGATTTTTGTCTCCCAGTGAAACACACTTTTTCAATGATAAATCGTTATTCCCCCCCCCCTCGTCTGCTGTGGAAAGTACAAGCCACCTTGACAGCGTTTTGGCAGCCTGCGGACAGCAAATTGTACCCACAGGAGAAATTCACATCATTTGTCTTGGGGACTAAGGCCTGATTTGTGTGGTAGGCTACCGTGGGAGTGGACCATTGACGAACATTTCTCGTATATGGATGAAGGAGACGTAACATTTGTTCGAGGTCAGAGTGGCTCAGTGTTAGATTTAAGGTTTTGCACCAAGGCGATCAATGTTTTGTCATGGTCCGTGGTTGATCCTGCAACGAACAGCGATCACCTTGCTATAGGTTAAGAGATTACATGCCCAATAATAACTTTAGATCTGCCCAACGCATATATGTCAACCATAGCTAATTTCAAAGCTGTCTGCGTTCTGCTATTACAAAACTTCAGAATGCCAGTGATAAGGAAATCGCGTCTAAGATTGGCTCTATACTAGAGAGATCTCCGAAAAATTCCGAGTTCATTATTCCATCGAGTGATCGACGCTCCTCTCGTTGGTGGAATTATGAGTACACACGCAATTATAGAAGACGAAAAGCCGCTTGGAAAAAACTTTTCTATAATCGATGCCTAACAAATTGGAAGGACTATCAGTTCCTTGCTGGCGTTTTTAAGAACACTGTTAACCGCGCGAGAAAGAAAGATACGACAGTAGACATTACGATTATCTTTCCAAATAAAAAATAAGCGTCCTTTGTTCGCATATCTTCGGACAAGAAAAGTACTACCAATGCCTTTACCATCAGAATCATATATCTTGACGCCGCAAGACACGAACGCCTATCTGGGAGAGATAAGCCAAAGCTTTAGAACGTCGCTTTACTACTAATCTTTCGGATATTCGCAACATTTCACCTTCGCATAAAGTTCCAGGCATTTCTTTATCTGAGTTGACTCAAGCTATACTACGTTTACCGAAGACAGCTCCCGGACCCGAGCGAATTACGAATTCAATGCTAAAAGTCTTACTTCAGGAATCGCCTAATGTTCTTTTATAACTTGTGAATTATTAGATAACGAACGCTAAACTTGCTAAAATTATGTTGTCATATAAGAAACAAGATGGAGGGTAAATATTGGATGACGTAGAGCCAATCGCATTGGCATGGAATCTAGTAAAATTGATCGAAACAATTATCCATACTCGAATCAATGGATTTATTTGCGGGAGATCAATACTAAGCCCCTGTCAAATTGGGTTCACGGCCGACTGTTCAATTTGGAATGCGCATCTTGATTTAGAAATTCGTCAAGAATTAGCACGACTGGATAACAAATATGCGGCTTCAGTTACTTTAGATATCACTAAAGCATATGATGCCGTAGAACATTGTATTCTGATAGATCGAATGGAATTCCTTGATGTTCTGGCATACGTGCTAGCGTGTGCTCGCGAATTTCTTGTGGACAGAAAGTTTCATTGTTTTAAAGGCGGCATCTACATTTCAGCATCTACTCAACACAAACGAGAGGAGTACCGCAAGGCTCAGTGATTTCCTTTGTGCTATTGAATGTACTGGTGAGCACCATTCCATGTCACCAGGAAATAGCAACTTATGTCTATGCTGACGATATCGCGCTCTTTGCAACCATGCAAAATATTGAGACCTTATATGAACGACTTCAGACTTATTTTAAAGGGGCCTTGCGACAAAAATTAAGCATGTCGTTTTTAACGCTTGTTTCGGTACTGTGGAATGCGCCGACATCGTTGCTCAAGTGGCAACGCCAAGAACGAAGCCGTTATAATTTTATTTCAGCGGATAAACTGCCTTGATTTAGGACTACAACGACACACATCGGCTATTTTTTTATGGGAAGTGACGTTTCGTCATGTGACAGTGACGACAAAGGCTGTGCGTTTTGATTGGCTTGACGTGACAAGTACCATGTAATATTCATACGCCGGTAGCTAGGACATATTATGGATCCCTAAAAGGAACAAAACCCATTTTTATGATTTCTCAGAAACAAGGCATTCCACTTTCTAGCTGATGTATTTTCAAAAGAACGAGCACGACGCTAGCCCTTACAAAAATATATTTAGGCACTCTAAAAATGGGTTTAGACAGTCTATAGACTGTCTAAATTGATTTTTTTAAGGGTGGTACGCTGTGGACCTGGTGGGAACGGTAACCAAACGATACTCTTCCGCGTTTTACCTTTTGCGGCATCGAGCGACACCGGCTACACCGGCACCTGCGGAACACGCTACGCTCATTTCGGCGTGATGCTGTCAACAACAAAAAAAATTCTATACGCTTACCGGCCGACGCCTTCCGCGTCATCGGGCGTTAGCTTTTCGTCCGGGCCCTCGGAGCCATCCTCGCGTCGCGCGGGGCTCAGCGACCCACTTTCAATTTGCAATGGCATGCACGACATGCAAGCCATCACTGCGTCGCAAGAGCTCGCGCTCGAGGTCTGTTAGGTCTTCCAGACTCATTGTATGCGCTACACGACAAACCATGGAAGCGCCTGCTAGATGACGCACGTTGTTCGTCGTAGCCATGGTAACAACGCCGCCAAAAAGAGCGGTAGCAAGGTACTGGTGAAGGCCACCATGAGGTGACATTTACGGTATGCATTTATAAGACGCGAGCGGTGATTGAAACCGGCCTTTCACGTCAGCGGGAGAGTGAAATGCGAAAGGGAACGTTTCTCGTCGTCGTCTGCTTGTGTTTTGAATTTTGAGGACTAATAACTTCACTTGTCGTGCACTAATTTGCCCAATAGTCTTTGCGTTCGTCTCGGCATTCATTACTACGCGCATTTGCGATGCTAAATAAAGCAGTCTCGAAAGTGTCGCAGGGCCCCTTTAATAAGCTGGAGAAATGGCTCGATGACAGTCACTTCTAATAGCGATGCTGTTTAAGGCAGGCGTAATGCATGCGGTCTATCCTGCGTGGCCACCAATGTTGGTATACATGAAGTTAAGAGAAACGCCCACAACAGCACCAAGACCGTGGCATGTATATCATGCCGTACGTGACATGCATGTCATTATTTTCAAGTTACTACCAGTAAACTATGTTCGCATTACAGTTGCGTCACGCAGTACCAATTTTGGCGTACAGGAAGATAGCGAAACGTCATCGAGCGCCCCTTGAGCGTGGCATGAGTGTCAAGCCGCACATGACACGCATGTAATTATTTTCATGTTACCACTTCTTACTTATGTTCGTCATACAGATATGTCTCGCCATACCAATTTTAGTCTAAATTCGTTTAAATAAATAGCTGAGAGTGCCTCGAGAAGATGTAATGTAAATCATGCCGTACATGACATGCGTGTCATGGTTTGTATGTTAGGACTTTGCACTTACGTTCGTCATGCACACTTGCCACGCCATAAGAATTTCGGTATATATATCAAGTTAACGAAACGACCGTAAGAGAATAAAGACCGTGGCATGTAAATCATGCCGTTCATGACATCCATATCATAATTTTCATGTTATGACCGGCCGCTTATGTTAGTCATACGGTCATGCCATGCCATATACACTTCGGTACCCATGTCATGAACGAAATGACCACGAGAGCACGAAGTCGCAGGGGGATAGATAGATAGATAGATAGATAGATAGATAGATAGATAGATAGATAGATAGATAGATAGATAGATAGATAGATAGATAGATAGATAGATAGATAGATAGATAGATAGATAGATAGATAGATAAGTAGGCTCGAAATCTCAGAAGTTCGATAAGAAATGCCCTGCATTTCTTGCACATGTTTGATGATCCAAAAGCGGCCCCAGGACTCTTCGGTCTTTCCTTCGCTAAGCTCCGTTCACTGGCTCGTCTCTCCTTCTGGTCGACTGCTCCTGCTCGCGCAGCGAGGAGGAAGAGCGGTAAGCACTTACCTGCAAGCAGACAAACACGCTCTTTTTTGGTTGACATGATCGGACGCGAATGGTGGCGTCACCGAAAGGCCTAGAGAGGACAAGGAATTGTTTCTCGGAATTTCTGGAGAGCCCGCTGCTCTTAGCGCTGCCGCGTTTAGTATTGTTTATTGTTACGGCATTCTGAAGTCAAAACGCGTTTAATTGAAATATGAAAAAAAGATGGTTGATGCCTCTGTCATAGGAACCGGTATAACACGACAGTGAAGCGTGTCGTCAAAGACGTAGTTGATTGCTTCAGTGCATTGTTGTATCAGAGGTTGTATAATGTCTATTGTTGTTTGGCAGATGTAGCACCGCCTGATGTGGACGCACTCACGTGGACACCTACTGGTACAGCTCCGTACCGACGACTAACGCCTGTGATCACGATTTTAACCCTTGCGGCAGGGGCGTAGCCAGAATTTTTTTTCGAGGGTGGGGGGGGGGAAGTCACCAATACTTTATATATGTTCGTGCGTGCGTTTGTATGTGTGCGTGTATATATACGCAAGCAAATTGATGATTTTCGGGGGGGTTTCAACCCCCCTTGGCTACGTCCCTGCCTTGCGGTAGCTGAAGTTCTTAACATATACGTGGATACCGCATATGATGAATCCCGCGCAAATATGGCATCAACAAGCACAGAATAAACAGTGATACTCGATATAAGTCCCCCAAAGCGTCGTGAAACGCGAAGAGAAACGCTGCGCACGTCCTGTCTTCCCTTTAGCCTGGCAGTTAATTCTCACAGGGCGAGCGAGGAACGCGGTGCGACAGCCAGGCGAGCGTCGCAGAGTTAATTTTCGATATGGATGGATACTATGAGCGAGGCTTGGTCTAAACCCACCACTTTGCGGTGTGCTAAACGAAATTACGCTTCTATTGGAAACGCGCCGAATGGGACGGTCGCAGCAACGGCTCGTTTTTTTTTCGAGCCTAGTGGCACACGTCACCAACCCGTTATAAAGGGGACGCTCATAGCATCCATCCATCCATCCATGCAAGAGCACTGTGAGGGGAAAGTGTGAAGAAAATGAGGTGCGTTCATGTAGCCTCCGTTATAGACGTCAGACTCTGCCCAGGCGGCGCTGCGAAGAACACCGCCGTCAGCGCCCTCATCGCAGCCCTGCCACTAACTGGGTAGTGCAAAGAGAGCCGTCCGGAAGCGAATGTGCATAGGCCACAATATATCCCTCCTCTTTCGTTGGTGTCGAGGCGCCGTTTCCTGAAAATCAAGGACCTGGAAAGCTTCTTCCGCCAATCCACGCTTCAGAAACAAAGGAAACTGATCAAAGCGAGCTGCGAGCACAATGCAAAATAAGTTTTAGTTATTCCCGCGCGCTGCAACTCGCAAGTACAAGCGAGCATCACACGACATCGAATTCGAGGCAAGCCCTCCGACATCCGTTCTCTAGCGCCTAAATGCGTTAAAATCGGGTATATACGTAGTGCCACAGCGATAAAGTACATACACGATCAATTTACTTAGCTATGCAGCTTACGATCAGTGGTACAAAACTCCGTTCATCAGGGACGAATGGGCCCGGCGATTTTCGCCTTTGCAGTTGCATTCTCCGTTAATTCATCTCTCGCTTCCTGTGCATTGGACTGTTTTATTACGCATCCTCAAATGGTCTCTTGATGGTCGTCTTCGGTTTGTGTGTACTGCAAATGGGGATACGTGCGTCCACTTTCGCGGGGTACAACGAAAGGCAAAACCGTGGCCTCCGAGATAGCTACGGCAACCGCGGAGGACACGGGGGAAACAAACCTGAAGGTGGTCACGACCAACATTCTGCGATTTACTTGTATGGCGCACGTGTTAGCTAGTTAGAACCAGAACTCTGAGCCTTCAAAACGTACGTCCGCGATGATGTGTTGTGACGACCAACTCGTCGCGGTGTGCGTATCACGCGTCTTCAGACTGCCTCTAGCTGCTCCCTTCGTGTTACACGACAAGCACCGCGGTCAGAGCCTCTTCTGAGCTTCATAGTCAAGGTTACTACAGTTCTCCAACAGGGCTACGCAAAACAACAGCAGAGCAACATTATCACACTTTCTCATGCGACCGGCTGTGGAGAACGCGGGTAGTTCGCTTACCAAACACGCTCGCAACATACCGTATCCAGCGCTCTCGCCTTTCTTCTTCGTACGACAACTATGGAAATCGGTAAAACTGAATGTTGTTATTCAGTCTTTTACGTCCGTGGCAATTCACAACGCAACAGCGCGTCTTTTGCGGCGTTTCTTCGTAGCGTGCGGAGGGGTCTCGTCTGCCAGGGGCGTAGCTACGTTAGGGCAAACCGGGCCCGTGCCCCCCCCCCCGAAATTTTTTTTGCCATAGCATACAGACCAGAAAATGACACTCGACCACATCTGCCTGCTCGTCCCCACTACAGATGAAGGAGGTGTCCCCCCGAAAAAAAGTTTCTGCCTACGCCCCTGTCGTCTGCTGCTGTTTTCGCCGTCGTTCTGGCGAGCGATCCAGCAAGCACGTCACGACGGTACGGTGGCGCGTCCGACTAGCAGAGAGCAATTCACAGCTTTCGTTCTGTGTGTTAAATGCGCAAACACACGCGACATTAAGCTCAATCGTTGTTTCGCACTCGTTAGTTGCACCTGGTCCCGTAGCAAACTGTGCGAGGGAGTCGGTCTATGCACTACTCAATACTTCTCTGACAGGTGGCGCCACACATCTTAGAAACTCCAGAGTCTGACGTCTATGTGTTTGGCGGTAGCTCAGTGGGCTAAACGCCCGCCAGCCATCCCTGCGGACCGAGAGTTCATGGGTTCGACTCCTGTCAAGGGAACTTATAGTTTTTTCTTTGCCATTTGATGGCATTAATTTTGCTGACGTATTTCCGTGACGGAAATACGTCATGAAAATCTTGGTGGACCCCGGCATTAAACTTTCGTGTTAAAAAAAATATGCATGGTTGATCCCTCTGTCGTAGGAATCAGTCTAACACGAAAGTAAACCGTGTCCTTAAAGAAGTAGTTTAACGTTTACTGTAGAAGAATATAAGAGAGCTTGTTGAGTGTCTATTGGTGTTTGGCAGCCATAGCACCGTTTAACCGGATGCAACCAAGTTGACGCTGGGTCCATGATCAACGATTAGACAAACCTCTGTGGTATCCATAGTAGTGAACGGTGAGAGCGTAATCAGAAAACGCGGTGTGACAGCCAGAACAGCGTCGACTGAGGTCGCCATTACGCGGCATATAAAACAGTAAACTGAAATCCACGACCGGACTAGTAGGAAACGCAACGCGTGTCTGGTCTTTCCTTTAGCCCGGCCGCGATTTTTCTCGGCGCGAGCGTAAGCGGGGAAGGTAGTGTTACAGAGGCAGGCGCGCGTCGCAGAGCTATTTTAAATATGGATGGATGCTATGAGCGAGGCCGAGGTTAGGGCTAAGGTCACCACCTCGCGGTGTTAAGCCTTTGGCAAAATTGCACTTCTGCTATTGGAAACACGCCGATTGGGACGGACGCGTACCAACGACGCGTTGCAGGAGCTAATCGCGAAGATCACGGTCATGATGCGTGTCTTCACTTTGCCGCTCCTACATGGTGACACCGCCCCATCATGATAGAAAACTTTGAGCGTAAATAAAGGACGCACGACGAAGAAGTATATTTGCGCTAAAAGTTTCATATAACATGATACAAATTAGTCCACCTAGCCATCCTGACAATAGACCACCCCGCCGACTAAGAGAACTGTGAGAAGAAAGTGTGAGATATAAAATGCGCATTTGTAAAGTCTCCAGAGTGAGTGACGGTGGCGGAGTCGATAGCATGCCCGGCATGTCTTGCGCGGATCAAGAGGTCGTGAGTTCGACTTCCGCTCATTGAACTTTTAAGGTATTTATTTGCTGTCAGATCATGTGCATTTTTTCTACGTCCTTTCCGTGACGGAAATACGTCTCTGAAATCTTGGTGGAGCCGGGCATGAAACACTTTCTTGTTAAAATTATCGGAGACGTTTTAAGGGCTCTTTAAGCCGCGTTAGCGCATTACCGAACGTGATGACTCTTGTTCTTACTTTGTCTGCTCTTGTTGCTTTTTGCAATGATTCTTTTTAAATGCGAAGCATTTCTTAGCGAACCTTTGGCACTTTGAGCGTTCCCATCTATCTATCTATCTATCTATCTATCTATCTATCTATCTATCTATCTATCTATCTATCTATCTATCTATCTATCTAGCCGACTACGTGTGGGTGCTCTCATGATCGCCTCCTTAACTTGGTGTAGACCAAAATTGGCATGCGACGGTAGAGGACCTCACGAATATGACTGTCGGGTCATGACAATTGAATAACGTGAAAATCCTGTCGCGTACGTCGTCAAACGCTTTCCTCCAGACATGTGTGGCACATACCCGTTTGCCACTGGTCGCGGTGTACGGGTATGCGCCACAGGTGATTGACAGTTTATATCTACCCGGGAACGGCGAGAACAGACACTGGTCATTTAATTGCGAGAGCGTTAAGAAAACCGATATCGGCAGCGTTGATCCGCAGAATGCAAAGCATAGAAATTAGGATACTGGCAGCAGGAGTCGAACCCAAGCATTCTGGTTGACAATCGGGTATTCTACCGCAGAGCCACGCCAGGTATATAAATACGTTTGCAAAAACAGCCTATGCAGGCGTAATGTCGGTGCAACATACACTGTGGTTTTGATGCTGGCTATCTAATTTTACAAGAAAGCAATAATTACTACATATGTATTCCTACGATACAGGTCTCATATCAGATTAGAGTCTGTGCTTCCTGTGTTGACTCCGCTTTTACAGCAGTCTATACCATTACATTGTATTCCTATGATTCAGCAAGCAATACTGAAGCATTGCTCGACCCCGGAGGAATACATTAACGAAAGTTACATATGATATTCACATGATTGCACCATAAAGTCCACTTCGTTGCAATAATACTGCCGTATGTACGCTAACATGAGGGCTGACGTTACGTCGCACCAAAAGTTACTCTTTAAATGCCCGTGATGTCGACGTGCCTGGTAAGCCCATGATGTGCACGCAGCTACTACACTTGCAAAAAACACGTCCGTCCACCTCGTAACGCTTGGCTCAAAACCATAAAATACAGCATAGAAGTACTCGTTGACTGCTTCGCATGACACCGATTTCCAGAACGCGTGGGCTCTGCCAATTTTTTTCGCTTACATGTTTTCTTCTAAGAATCGGGATGATGCTTTTTCCGGAGGGGGGCACTGCCGCACGAGCTTATTTTTGTTACCTTAATGGGATCGGCCTTAACCCTCAAAGACCTGTAACTACCACTTTTCGCAGGCCATGCTGCAATGTCTGGAAATTTCATTATTGTTTCAGAATAATCTGTTAATATTAAGCGCGGGACTCGAATAACCGAGTGTCACGAGCGATAGCACACGACGCTCTGTGCGTGTCCCGCGCGTTAGCGCGATGACAACGAAAACCGGCGCCGAGCTCACGCATACCCGGGGGGCTTCGAAACGTAAACAAAAAATTACACCATCTCCCATAAAGGAAACCATGTGGGGATGCGAAGCAACGCATCGGTCGACTTAATGTTCCGTTCATCACGGGCACCTTGCCCGATGTTAACGCGTCCTTGCAAGCGGAGCACACCATGAATTCACTGTATTTGCTGGTGCTGTTACTCGTCCCGAACTCTTCCTGGAGCACGCCACACTGGCGCACGTGCGTTGATCGCGCGTCTGCAAAATATCGTTCCCCGACTCCATCATGTGATTGCTGAGAGAGTGTAAGGGGGAGAAGCCACAGCGTCTTACCCGCCCCTTACACAGGCCCGAACGCGCTAGCGCGTGCAAGCACACATATTGCCCGAGCGGACGGTCGCCAATGGAAAGACGGACACAGCCCCAAGCAAAATCTGCTTCGCAACTAAAAAAATGGCGAGAGGCAAAGCATGTAGGGAAGAGTGTTTCAGCTCCACTAACATGAAACCTGAGGAGCGGCGAAGCATGTAATGTGCGTCGGTGTTTCCCATAGCAAGATCACTACGAATGCGCAATGAGAGACACAAGAAAGTTCAGACACAGAGACCCGCAGTCCGCTTTTAGTTAACATGCGCGCTGCGAATCTTTATTGTTCAATTACGCGGAAGAGAAACCGCCCACCGGCACTATATTACAGGCCCAATCTAGTGCTTATATATAAGGGATGGCCGGTGAATGGTTGCGCAGCGCGAGTAGTCGTTTTTTTTTTCAAACAAGAAACTTGCTAGCAGACGCTGCCTGCGTCGGCGTTGTCTCTCGCGGGCGAGGACGCGTTCTCGTTCCTTGCGAGCTGGTACTTCAGCATTCGTCTCAGAAAGAGCGTTTCCATAGCCAACGTGCGCCGTTCGCTCTCTCTCGCCACACGGCGAGCGCTGAGGCGGTGGCGCCCTTTTTTGCGCTCAAGCAAATGGACCGTCCCGACAGCAGACGACGTTGCACGCTGCGAGAGCAGACGATGATGCACGATGCACGCTGACACGCCGACACGCCGAGATGCTTCGCCCTTAAGAGGGCCAGGCAGTCCTTTCCTGGTCTCCAAAATCTTCACTTTTGTTCCTTACGCCGCCTCGGAACCCATAGAAATTCAATGGCACAACGGCACGTCACATATTACACCCAACGACTCAGGGTGAGCTAAGAAGACGTTTGTATTGTCTATTTGGGTACGTCGCTCTCTACGTGCACCTTTGGCTGTACCACGGACTTCAAGACAACGTCGGCAACGTAAGCCCAAGATACCGACTGCCCCATCCAGCTGTTCGTGTTCGAACAGCTGGATGACGCCGCCCGGGTGGAAGCCTACAGGACAGCCTTGTCTTAAGCCGATGCCATAAAGATCGCGGTGGATCAGCTCCGGTGCAATTTGTAGGGACTCAAAGTAATGCTTTCTAAGGACCACAATGCCGCTAAAGGTGACGACGCACCAAAGCCACCTCCTGAACCGCCGCTGCAGGCAAGTCACGCCTTTTTTTTGCAAATTACTTGCTCCACTTGTAGAACGCATCGCGCACTTGGAGTCAGAAATGCATGGAAATGGTAACGCCGAATCAAGCTCGACTGCGTAGGAGAGCATTATGTCAATGACTCGTGGCTCGCGATAATATTCTATGCACGTCTGACGGTGAAGACGCTCGCGACCGACTTTCAAGTTTCGTGGCGAGCCCCCGCACCGCATCTCTGGACAGATCGAAACGACTGGTTTCATCTAGTCGTTCAGAACCGGAGTGGTCGAGAACGTTCAGCGTTCCTGACGAGGTCGCCATACCATTCATTATTTCGAGGCTCCCAGCTAAAGAGTTTACATGGATGCACCACCACACAAGGGTGGCTTATAACACTACTTGGGCTGATATGAAAGCAGCGTTACGCCGACGTTATAACAGGGATTGTGATGTGACGTCGAAGCAGCGAATGTTAGGAGCAACGCAACGCTCTGGAGAGCCTTGGACATACGGAAAGTTGGACCCCATGGAACGCTGCAGTTTTCCGGTAATACAGCAGTAAAAGTGTCAAGTCAACATTGGTACGCTGTCACCTAAGGCAAGAGGCACTTTCTTGACAAGACATTTGGCAGCTACATGGTATGATATGCTCATTTCTGCGCTTTGACCAGATCAGAAATTCTGAGGAAAGCGTTCAGATTGTGGTTGCAGAAGAACGCGAGAGTCCATCCACATTGCCGTCCGCCGAATTCCGCGTTAACCATGGCGTTCGCCTCAGAAGCCTATGTGCCATCGTCCGCGCACGGATAGCATATAGTTGAGCGGTTCCTCACAGGATGAAGTAGCACAGAGAAACAAGCCTAAAAAAGAAGATACAAAGCGGAAGCCATCCCCGTCGGGGCATTCGATTCATTCAGCGACGCGTTTGATAAATCACAAGTAAATGCATCCAGAATCCGTAAACTGCGCTTGAACTGCTCCAGCAGTGGTAACTTTGTCACTTAGTGCCGTCTACCGCTAACTGCAGAATTTTTCAAGTGGCAGGAGCAGTTTCAGTCTTCCAGTCTAGAACGGCGGGGAAACGAACGACTGGTGAGTCCAATGCCCGCGAGCAGTCACCAGTAACTGAGCAGGTGTCGTGTGTTACAGAAGCGGGCACTTTCTGCGTTCCTCTCACCACCAACGGACAGACAGGTAAAGGTATTTTGGACTGCCGAGGAGTGAAAAGTTTGATTACAGTACCACTAATGAAAAACCTCTCCAGGCATTTTATTAAAGAAAATTATCGCTCTCTATTGTATCTCGAACTAAGCATTGGGCCTTTGTCCATGCGTTTGGTAGGAGCAAGCGGCCACCATCTGGAAAATTTGGGTCAGGTCAAAGCTGCGGTAACACTTGATGGCCAAACACTGCAGCATGATTTATCGTTTTTCCCCGGTTACCTCACGAGAGAGTCCTTCTAGGCGACGACTTCTTGCGGGCCTCAAGAGCCATCCTCTACTGGGGTTCGGAAAGCTTTGCTTTGTCTGTTCCTGAGGGGCTACGAAAAGGAGCAAGCACTGCCTCCTTAATCTCGGAAGGTCGTTCCCGTAACCTGGCATCGTATACCTGAAGACAAAGATCGTGTAATGGTCATCACAGGGACGAAACCCTTGTATGATCACTATTCAGTGATTGTGAAGCCCATGGTTGCAGATTAATCAGAAAATAGAGTCAAGGGTTTGATGATGAACTGTTCATCTCAAGCCGTCGTGCTTCAACCTAAGGTGACAATTTGCCTCACGGAAGAAGCAAGCGGAATTGAGGATATTGAGCTCTCTGCAGACGACTGCCAACAGATCGTCCAAATTTTATGCCTGCCTTCTCCTGAGGACATTGATGCACTACCAGCTCGTATAGTCGCCGACCCGCAGCATCGTTCAATTCCAATCGACGACGTCAGCTTTAACACCGGAACAATGTTATCTTCCTGTGAGTGGCAGCTCACATGGGCGTGCGCACGGGGGGGGGGGGGAGGGGGCGCGAAGCCAGCCCCACACATTGATATATTAGGGAACGGGGCGCTGCAAAATGAGGGGGGGGGGAGGCGCAGTGTCAGCGCCATAATTGCGAGGGGGACGCGTCGACGAACCTTCGCCCCCCGCCCCTTAACGGACACCCTGCGCACGCCTACGGCAGCTTGTGAAGGATTTGTTGGCACAACATCCTGCCTGTTTTACGCAATCAAGCACAGATGCAGGCTCCTGCAAAGTTGAACGACACTGCATTCCAACTAGAAACGCTAAGACAATATCTCAACCCCCTCGTCGGTTATCCCCATAGCAACGTGATCTCAAGAGTCTTGTGAAGGACCTCATTGATGCCAGTATAGTGCGACCTTCTCGGAGTCCTTGGGCGTACCGCTGGTCCTTGTTGCAAATAAATACGGGACGACACGCATGTGCGTCGATTATCCACGTCTCGACACAGAACCTGAAGACATCGTCTAGACTTTTCCGAGGATTCAAGATGCTCTTAAGGCACTAACCGGAAGCAAGTACTTCTCTGTCATGGACTGCGTTTATTTTTTTATCAGATCGCCATGCATGCAGAAGATATACAGAAGACTGGCTTCGTTACGCCGTGGGGTCTTTACGATTGTTAAGGCGGAGGTCATGGCACTAGCGAAATAGGAGACGAGGACGAGATGAAGAAACACGGGATCACGCTATAATTCAACTAAAAGATCTTTACGAAGATGAACTAAAAGGAAAGCCTTTACGAATTCTTCCATAGCCATTTGGCCTTCAAGGTGCCCCATTCACTTTTCAGCAAGTGGTTCATACAATCATAAACGGTATTAAATACGACAGTGCCCTTGTCAATATGGATGATTGCGTAGCCTTCGGACGCACACTTGAACAACACGTTTCGTATCTGGAAAACATATTTACAAGGTTCGAAAAAGCAGCCTTGAAATTCAAGCCACACAAGTGTTTCTTGTTATGTACTGCCACCAAGTATCTTGAGCACGTTGTTACAGAAGATGGTGTACCTCCTGACCCATCAAAACTGGCAGCTGTTCAGATGTTTCGGCTTCCTTGGAACGTGCATGAACTACAATCATTCATCGGGCTTTCCTCTTACTTCAGGAAGTTTATCCCGAATTACAGCATGATTGCCCCACCTCTTCGATCGCTCTAAAGAAGAATTCTACTTTTTCTTAGTTTGCATCATTATCATCACATCATCATCATCATCATCGTAATTCTTAGGAAGAGCATCAGCAACTTACGTTTGGGACATTAAAGCGCGCTTTGTGTCAGCCACCTCTCCTCAAGCTGTTCTCCGAGAAGCCGGAATTCGGTGTCCAAGTACACACAAATGCTTCTCGGCTCGGCTTCGGAGGCCTGCTGCTGCGGCAAGAGGACGAAGATCGACGCTACCGTCCTGTAATGCACTTGAGTAGGTAACTCAAAGGCGCAGAGGTGAATTATTGTTCGACGGAACTGGAAGGTCTTGCAGTGAAATGTACATCAGAAGAGCTGCGACCATACCTGATAGGGCGGAAATATCAAGTTGCCAGCCACCACCGCGCACTTGTTTTGTTTTGCGCCGCAAGGAACAAAACAAACGTCTTCTTCGTTGGTCGCTCATTGTGCAGGAGTTTGATTTTGACGTCAGCTATAAATCAGGGATCCTGCACAGCGCACTATATTGTGTCTCAAGGAACCCTTCCATTGTTGCTGATACAGAGAAAATACTTGCAGTATCATATCCCTCACTGCGATCCTGTGACAACGTGGGTTGTCGCTAGGACGCATGTTGCGCTAAAGTCCTGGATGTACTCAGGTGTGCGCTGGGCACAAAGAAACAACCGAAACGGGCCCAAAAGAATTTGTTAGGCAAAATGAAGTGTTGTATTATGGGGTTCTGGACGGCGGCTGGCCCGAACTGCTCAGTGATAAAGCTTAAGACGCCGCAAGACACGTCTTTATTAGTGGAAGTCTCGGCCGGGACTGCCTGCGAGCGGCAGCTGAGCGCGATCTGCGAGCACGCCATCGTTCATGGTTCTCTTCTTCTACGGTCGGCGCGCTCGCACCCGCCGCTCGCATACTACCCCCTCCCCTCCGGTGCAACTGGGAGGAGGGCGCAGTAGCCGTTATCCTTGGTCACGGCGGACCGCACGGGGCGTACACGACCACACGCCGCTACTGTTCGCCCACCCCGTCACGAAGGTCGCGGTGTTGTCCATGGCAACTTGGGGCTCAGCATCCACTTTCGCGGCGGCAGTCGTCGTGGCAACCGCCTTGCTGCCGCTGTCTGTGGTTGCCTGCTCTTTCCTGTTGTTGACCTCTGGTTCTTCCTTGTGATAAGTGTGGGCATCCTGGGAATCTCCTTGCCGAGCCTAAGAAGATACCAAGGTCGGTCAGCAATCGGTTTTTCCTCTGCCTTCCTTCTGAGCGGCACGCTGAGGCTCTTCAGGAAATGCACGAAGGCCGACACGGTGGCCACATAGGCATAAGGTGAAAATTTGATGCCCTATGGTCAAAGTATTACTGGTCGAAGCTCTGTGTGCATGTCAGACGCTACGGGCGTCACTGTGACCTTTGTCAGAGGATGTAGATGTCGACATCGGTGCCTTACGGTTTACGACAGCCAATAGAAGGCCACAGCCCCTTCCACACAGTTGGGATGGACATAATAGGACCCTTCATGACATCTAAAGGTGGCAAGTACATCACCGTAGCCATTGAGTACCTCTTAAAGTTCATTGAGGCGAAACTACTCAGGAACATAGAAGCTGCAGCCGTCCAGAAGTTCGTTGAGCGGCGGATCAACTTGAAGCATGGATGCCCAGCCACGATTATCACAGACCGCGGTACTGAAATGATGGCGCGCTCAACTGAAGCCTACTTCAAGCACCTGGGAATCAGCCATGCTGCGACCACCACATATCACCCCGCAGCAAACGGCTTATGCGAAAGGGCCAATAAGACAAACAGATAATTGCCATGACTACCGCCGGGAGAGAAAAGTGGGTTGATGTTCTCCCACATCCCGGCCGCGGTGACTGCATTTTGGATGGACGCGAAAATGTTTGAGGCCCGTGTACTTAAATTTAGGTGCGCGTTAAAGAAGCTTAGGTGGTCGAAATTTCCGTAGACCTCCACTACGGCGTTCCTGATAATCATATCGTGGTTTTGTGACGTTAAACTCCAGATATTATGATGTCGGATATTTTGCATTACACCAGGTACGAAGACACGGTGCGCCGCCAAACTCCATTCTTCTTTGTGTACAGTAGAGATCCAGCGCTGTCTCTAGACGTTGTTTAAAGCCGCCGGGAACTTGAAGAGCTCAAAGAATGATCAAGCTCTTTCGCAGTAGTGCGCGAACGGCTACAGAAAGCCATATAGCTCGCTGCGACATACATCAGAGTGGCTCAAGAAAGACAAAAAAAAAGATGGTTGATTCCTCTGTCATATGAACCGGATTAAAACGAAAGTAAAGCGGGCCCTTACAGAAGTAACGGAATGTTTACTTTGCATTGATACAAGAGAGTTTGTACAATATATATTGATGTCTGGCAGCTATAGCACCGTTTAACGTGGATGATTGGTGGTAAATCTCCATCCCGACGACTAACGTCCATGCTAAATTATTAAACAAAGCCTTGTGGTAGCTGTAGTAGTTAACGATGAAAGCGTAATCAGAGAACCAGGTGTGATAGCCAGAGGAGCGTCGCATATTGGACACAAACTCGGTCGCCATCCCGCGGCGTGTTAAAATGTGATTGAACAGCACGGCCGCGATTTTAGGGGCGAAGCTCCTCTTAGTCTAACCTTGTCACGTCTGTGTTGTCCGGCGTAACCACCTTTGCAAACTGCCCACTACTTCGTCTTTGCAAACATCCCACTACGACCCATCACCGATCCTTCGCAAACTACCCACTATTTCGTCTTTGCAAACATCCCACTACGATCAATCACCGATCCATTACTTCACCGACCATAAAGCCGTTATAATGAAGAGGAACGGAAGCCACGTCTAGCTACCACTTACAATTATTAAAATTTCTTGTATAAATATATACAGTGTTTGTCACGTCTTTGATGATGTACTGAGCTATCGCTTTGATTACTGCTGGGCGAAACCACTGAAGATTTCACGGTGTAATCATAATTGCTTCAGGAGCTTCACCCAAGCTCTTCATCATTCACCCGTGGATATGCTGTGATTTTTTCTCGGGGCGAGCGCGTGAGCGGGGAATGCGGTGTCACAGCCAGGTGAGGCAGGCCCGCGTCGCAGAGCTATTTTTGGTTTGGATTAGCGTGATGCTATGGGCGAGGCCGACGCTTTTACGACGCTTGGGCTAAGATCGCCACCTAGGGGTGTGTTAAGGCATTGACGAAAATGAACTTCTATTGAAAACCTCCCGAATGGGACGGACGTGTAACGCATTGCAGGTGCTAATCGGGGAGGCCACAATAATGACGAATTACTTTACTTTACCGCTCCCAGAGGGCAACACAACCCCGCCGACCGGGAGAGTGGTAGATATAGAAGACGCGTTTGTAAAGCCTCTAAATGCTGGGATCGTGGCGCAGTGGATTGCGTGCCCGGCATCTGTTGCGGACCGAGCGGTCGTGGGTTCGATGTCCGTTGACGAAACTTTTTTTCTTTGTCATCTGATCGTGTAAATTTTTTTGACGTCATTTCCGTGACGGAAATACGTCACTGAAGCTTTGGTCGATCCCGGCATAAAACACTTTCGTGTTAAAAGAGCACTTTGACAAGCACGACAAGGACGTTGTGCCTCACAAGATAGTGGAGAGACTGCCTCCCGTGAATTACGAGATCGAACTCGCGCATAACGTAGGAATTGGCATCGTGCATGTCAACACATTAAGACCCTTTTTCAGTCGCATTGCTGAGATGTAGCAACCTCATGATTAGGACTAATCCGTGCATGTGTTCTGTGCTGTGTGAATTATTGCTAGTGTTTTTATGTACTTCAAAATAGTGGCGAAGCGGGCTTGTTGGTACGTACACATAGTTTTTCAAACAGCGCAAAAAAGCGACACAGATAATGCGTTGTGTGGTGTATTCTCGGTGTCCCGTTCTTGCGCTGTTTGAAAAAGTATGTTTTTATGTGCTTTTGCGTACCTCAAATTGAAAAATAGATTTTGTAATTAATTACAAATGGCGCTGCCTAAGTTAATGTACTTATGTTCCACCTATCTTATGTTTTAGTTTTACGTTACGTATTTCGCTATGCTACATTATGTATTACGTTACATTCGGTCGAGACGACTAGTTTCAAAGGCAGGGCATGTCACGAACGATAGCTGACGATGCTCGGTGCTTGTCTCACTCCTTTGCGCGAAGAAAATGTGTAGAAGGTCAGCGCCGTGCTCGCGCGAGCTCGGGCAGCTTCGAAGAGGGCCAGGCAGTCCCTTGCTGGTCTGCAATGTGTTCTGTTGACTTTTGTACGCTTCCTCGGAACCCCTAGAACTCCTCCCGGCCACAATGACACGTCACACCGAGTTTATTCTTGCACTGACGTGAGGACCAGAGAAAACGCGGGAAGGTTCGATAAAGCATCTATAAAAGCCGATGCATTTCACAGACGACGAGATTAGTCGACGCCCGATGTCCGTGCTCACCGTTATCATTGTACAGCGACCATTGCTTTTACGGTTTTACTATGAGTCTTTCCTTTACTGGGTACAAGTTCTTCCCATAAACTCTTTCATCTTTACCGCCACCGTACTGCTTTTTTCACCGTCATGACAACGTAATAATATCCGTATTAAAAATATTGGGCGTGCAAAAACGGACACACGAGAGAAGTCAAGACATCACAAACGCCGAACGTTCCGACTCCTTTTTTTTTGTTTTTGCGCGCCGAATCTTTTATTGCGATATTAATTTTATAGACACTCGCGGCTGGTTCTTGCCGTTGCCGTCATGTCCCGGACATGTATATCTGTGTATGTATAAATAAAAGCCACAAAGAAAAATAAATTACAAGAAAAAAATTCCGAAGCGCCCCACCGGGATTCAAACCTGCGACCCTTCACTCCACAGCGCGCTGCTTTAAACTACTAGGCGACGCGCCACCGGCTGTTTAGCATAAAAGCGGCAAGCTATTTATACGCACCATTTAACGCTAACGGCACGGAGGGCTAGGAGGTGCTTCAGCGTGTGCAGTATCGCCCACGAGATTTCCCGAAGAGCGCGCTTTAAAGCAACGCTCCTACATTTTCCTTCAGTTTAAAAGCTGCCCTTGAGACGCGCACTAAAAAGTGGCCCATTTATTTACCCACTCACGATGTGGAACAATGCATCGAACGCCACCGCGCGGCAGGAGACGCGGAGGGGTCACTCCACGCGCAGCCCTGCCTAGTTTTAAAGAAAAATAAGTCTAAGAGCGTTGGGTTGTAGGGCGCTGCTAAAAACGAAGTAACAGCCGTAACAGTTGTTAGTTCGCGCTCACCCTGTGTGTACCTGTGCGTTCTTTTCGAGTGTCCTTCCTTGTGGTTGAGCAGCCCGCTGCAAGTGTCGAGCAGTGACCGTTGTTAGTTCGCGGTCGTCCTGTGTGTCTTATTTTCGTCAGTCCTTTGCGCTCGAGCGGCGCATTGCAAGTATCGAGCTGCTTGCTGTTCTCCGTGTGACCTCCTAATTTGTTGCTATCGCATTCATTGATTCGCCGTTGCGGCGAAACTGTGACTTTTTAGCATAAATATCTGCCACCTAGCTCAGCTCTCTCCCATTCAAAGTAGCAATATCATGGTGTGTTACAATAGCTTCCGTACCGATAGCGAATGGTTATCGGATGTTCTAAGCGCATGCAGTCTGGAGTGAAGGACACATATATGCTTTGTTACGTAAATAAAATTCATTAATGAAACAAGAGTCAATCGCGTATATGTGTCTTCTCTTCTATTGTGCCAGCTGCACTACACCGTAATCCTGAAGAAATGCTCTATAATCAAGCCCAACATGCCACTTTCATCTTTATACGGTTTTTAATAAAAGAATTCGAATGAATAAAGGCGGAGATTCTCTGAGAATGTGCAGCTCTTTTTGAGCACTGTTGCTCAAATTTCTGTTTCTAATAGAGCTATTATGCTGTCTCTAATAGAGCCATTATAGTGCCCTGACTGTCTATATATTTTTTACGCATTGAGGTTTGACTTGCAAAGACGGTTAGCAACGCTCGGCGCAGACCGCACAGCACGTTTGAGAAGCTTTGCGATTGTAGTAGATCATTTTGTTAAGATTGAGCGCAGGTCGCAAATACTGAAGGCTATTCCAGAGCTTGAACGACCATCACTGATAAGGCGGGAAAGTTCGATGCGTGATGTATAAAAGACGGCGTGTCCCAGCGATGATCAGATTACGACGACCGACGCTGTGTTCGCTTCCATTAGGCTACAGCGTGCATTGCTTGTAGTGGGATTTTTCGTTTTCCGGGCACAAATTCACCCAAACAAAAAGTTTGGTCTGACACGCCAACTGCTGCTGTCGTCAACATCACGACCACGTGACAATATGCACTGCTGTCTAGTGTACTTATATTTAGGCGCACGTTAAAGAACACCAAATGGTCAGCATTTCCGGAGTCCTCCACTGCGGTGTCCTTAGTAATCATATCTTGGTTTTGCGAATTTAACACCGACAATTATACGCAGTTATATGATTATTACCCTGAATACAGGCTTCACAAGGATCTCCTTATTTCTCGTTCTCCCGCGCGCTGCAATGCAGACGCCAAACATTATACATTTGCCACAGAAATCGGGTCCTGCTCAGCAGTTCTACAACGCGATAATATAAAAGTTGTCACCCAACTATAACAAGAAATGTCTCGCATACTTTTTAGATAATGTCTCTTTTTTTTCATCTGAAACAATGATCTAAATATACTATGTTGGCGTTAACTATTAAATGCCAAAAATACTTGCTGCATCTTTTGAAGGACAAACGAATCTTATATGGGAAAATTCAACAATAGTCGATCTCCACCAATTGAAATGATGGTGACTAACCTTACAAGTGGTTCTACAGGTAAGCGCATTTACACGTTCAAACAAGTTGTGTTTATTTAATAAAAGCGTAAATTTCGGTCTGCCCTCTCGAAAACACGAAAGTGAAAATCCGCTGAATTCATAAGTTCGCTGATGAGAAGTACATACATTGTATATTTCGGTATATTAGATATGACGTAAATTACGTGCATGCCATTAGGGTACATGCAATAATTACGTGCCAGCGTTTGTAAAGCACGAATTCAGTAGTGACATTGACAAAAAATCGGCAGGTCCCACGTCTTGTGGGAATCGGTTTTATACGAAGCAATCAGCGAGTAGTTGTGTATGCCGCATTTTTTGGCTTAGAGACAAGCGTTACGACGTGGGTCGACGTGTTTTCCTAAGCGTATTAGTTTTGTGCACATCGTGGCCTTACCAGGCACGTCGACTACACTGGCGTTTAAAGGGTAACTTATGGTCTGGGGTAACGTCAGCACACACTTCAGAACAAATGTTAGTATTATCGAAACAGAGCGCACTTTAGGGTGCGATGATATGAATATCATACGTAACTCATTACCGTATTCCTCCGGGGTCGAGCAACGCTTGAAGATAGCTTGCTGAATCACAGGAATACAAATGTGATCTTTATTACACTTGAATGAAAGAGGAGCCAACACTGGATACAGAATTACCGTTAACCTGGCATGACGCTGTATCAGAGGAGTACATACGCAATGTTTCATTGCTTTGTTACAAAATCAGAAAGTCAGCATTGCAACTACAATTGACGCCGCACCGACATTGCACCTGCACAGGGTCTTTTTCCGAAGCAGTTTCAAGACTCTGTGGCTCTGTGGTAGAATACCTGACTTACACGCGGAATGCCTGGGTTCGATTCCTACTGGGCGTCTGATTTCTATTCTTTGCATTCGTCGGGTGAACGCTGTCGATGTCGGTTTTTCTTTACGCTCTTGCATTTCAATTATCAACGTCTGTTCTCGCTGTTCCTGGGCAGATATAAACTGTCAGTCACCTTTGGCGCATACCAGCTTACCGTGGCCCGTGGTATACGGGTATGCGCCCCACGTGTCTGAATGAAAGGGTTTGACGACGTACGCGACAGCATTTTTAGGTTATTCATGCCATGACCAGAGAATCATATTCGTCAAACCCTCTTACCCTCGCATGCCAATTTTAGTCTACACCAAGACAAGGAGGCTATCACGAGAGCACCCAGACGTAGGCGGCTAGATAGATAGGCAGATACGGAAATAGAAACGCTCAAAGTGCCTTGGGTTCGCTAAGAAATACTTCACATTTAATAACATCCCGTCATCTAATTCTAAAAGGCGAGAACAGATACAGCAGCGCATTCTTCGACATATTGCCGCAAGAACTTGGCCAAATTGAATTAGCGCTCCCATCATCGCTCACTATTAGTCTCATATTGGACCCTATCGTAGTGCAGCTCAGCAACCACAGGCGACGGTGATAGTGGCACGAGCAGCCTGTCGAACCCCCACTTTAAAGCCTGCAAGCGCGACGCGCAAGAGGCAGCGCGCGAGGAGGAGATAGGTGGACGTCTGTGTGGAACGCAACTGACTCGCAGCTTCACGAAAGCAGTGCCTCAGTTGCAGGTTCACCTTTAAAGGAAGCTAAAGTTATTATAGATTAAGTTCGAACTTTGTCGTTAGCAAGGACCGTCCCTAATACCGATGGCGTTGTAGTATTTTCCGCTGTTGTACTCGAAGGAGCTTTAGGACACGAGAACGCTCGTCTAGCTCCGCCCAAGCGAGTGCACCGAATGTGTGAGCGTAGAAATGAATCAAGCGGAACTACGTCATCATTGGTTCCGTTGACAGAACCTACTGCTCTCTGACGAAAGATTTCCGCCGCTCTCTGATCCAAACTGACAGCTAGAGTCACGTTTACGTTTTGTGCACTTCGTGAATCTTACAGGAGGTCATCATAGTTATCCGCTCAGGCTTTTTTACTACTCCGCGAGAGCACTTCCATCATTGTGCTCGTCGTATAGTTGCGCAAACTTCAGCAGCAGCAAGGATGTATTTAATCGCTTCTCAAAAGAGAAGATGCTTGCAGCTAAGAGGATTGTAGCAGTTCGAAAGAAACTTGGAGCCTAGACTGACATTATGATTTGCTCGAACTACTTTAGGGACGTACTATTACCAGAGAACCCAGACGATGAAATCAATGTGAATTCATGCGAAGAGCTCACAGCTGAGGCCTGGTGCAGTTCCTTCAGTGTTTTTATCTCACAGAAGGAACTCTTCGCCGCCCGTAGAGAGCAGCTTTCACCCAACGAAGAAAAATTTATGTAACAGATCCAAAGCGCAGACATATCGTTACGTTATATATATATATATAATAAATTTTAAGGCCAACGAGAGGTACATAGCTCCGCTGTATAAGACCTGTCAGCAATGACATCGTACGTGACATCGCTAAGACGGAGCAGAACCTTGTAGGGCCCGAAGTATCGGTGAAGAAGCTTCTCTGGAAGGCCGTGCCGTTGTAGAGGGGACCAAATCCAGACTCTTTACCGTGGATTATAAGCGACGAATCGATATCGGAGATTGTACCGATGGGCTTCAAGTTCTTGATCGCTAGTTATTCTGACGAGGGCAAGCTGTCTTGTTTCGTCGGCGCGCTCACCCAAATCTGCGGCGTCTGTCTCTGAATCATCGCACTCGTGAGGCATCCTAGCATCAACCATTGTAGTTAGTTCTCTGCCATGGGTTAGTGCGAACGACGCTGTTTTCTTTGTTTCCTGGCACGCCGTATTGTACGCAAATGTGATGTTTGGCAAAATCATGTCCCGTTTCTTGTGCTCCACGTCGACGCACATGCAAAGCATGTCTTGGATGGTCTTGTTGAGGCGTTCAGTAAGCCCATTTGTTTGTGGGTGATAAGCTGCCATCTTCCTGCATGCCGCACCACTGAGCGTAAAGACAGTGCGCAGAAGCTCGGTTGTAAACGCGGTTCCTGTGCCATGACGACCGCGGCAGCACCATGTCTCAGCACAACGTTCTCAATGAAGAAACGGGCCGCTTCAGCTGTAGTACCACTCGGCATTGCCTTGGTTTCCGCGTATCGGGTGACGTAGTCTGTCGCCACTATTATTCATTTGTTGCCGCTGTGTGGTATCGGAAATCAGCCCAAAGGATTCATTCGCACTTGAACAAACGGAGTTTCCAGTACTGCAACGGGATGTAGTAGCGCAGCGGGTCTGACCGGTGGTAGCTTGCGCCACTGGCAGTCAACGCATATTCGCAGGCAATGTTTCATCTCCGCTGCGTTTCTTGGCCAGTAGTATTTTTCTTTGACGCGCGAAAATCTTCCTGAGAAACTTGAGGTGGCTTCGTCTAGGCAGGCTTACAAAATTACGTTGCGGAGAGTTTCAGTAACTACCATGAAATAGCCTTTCTCTGTGGAAGAGAAATTCTTCTTATAGGCAATTCCGTTACGTAAACAGAATAATGGCAAATTCTTCGAAAACACTTTCGGCGCATTCGTGGCTTGTCCTTTCAAGAATTCGATGAGTGAGTTCAGCTCGCGATCGTATTCCTATTGCCCGAGAGATGACAGCTGCATCAACAACTCCTAAAGGGCCTGCGTATTCGTCATCCTGTGTGTTCGGTAATTCAATTGGCGATATTCACAGGCAGTCCGCATCTAAGTGTTGCCTTCCCGATTTGTAGACTACAGTCACGTCGTACTCTTGACGCGGTAAGCTCCATTGCGCCAAAAGTCCACATGGGTCTTTCATGTTGGTCAACCAACAAAGAGAGTGGTGGTCGCTTGCCCCTTGGAAAGCGCGGCCATATAAGTACGGGCGAAGCTTTCCTACTGCCTAAACGACAGCCAGGCGTTCCTTCTCTGTTGTTGAGGAATTGGACTCAGTACTTGACAAGCTTCTGCTAGCTTAGGAATCTACTCTCTTGGCACCCTCTTGGCACCCTCTTGGCACTGAAGAAGAACCGCACCTAAGCTGACATTGTTGGCTTCTATGTGGATGGCTGTTGTTGGATCCTCATGAAAGCGAGCACCGGCGGAGATTGTAGGCACTACCGTAACTCGTTGAATGATGCTTCTTGCTCTTCCCCCCCATAAAAAACGTAACATCTTCCCTTGTGAGGCCGCTGAGTGTAGAAGTGATGTGCGCAAAGTCCGCTATATATCGCCGGTCATAGGCGCAGAGACGCAGGAAGCGTCTGACCGCCTTCTGATCCATAGACCTTGCGAACTTTGCGACGGCTGCAATTTCATCTGAGTCAGGCCTAACACCTTCCTGACTGACCACATGTCCCAGAAATTGAAGTTCTTCAAAGCCGAAGTGGCATTTCTCCGGTTTCAATGTGAGTCCTGCGGACCGTATGGCTTGAAGAACAGACAGCAGCCGTTTTAGGTGTTCTTCGAACATGGCCAAAAAAAGGAATGACGTCGTGGTACACAAGTCACGTTTTCCGTTTGAGGCCGGACAGAACGATATCCATGAGCGTTGCAAACGTGGCTGGGGTCGAGCATAAACTGAAAGGACGGACTTTGAATAGCGAAAAGCACGTCAGGCGTCATGAATGTGGTATGTCCTCGGTCGCGCTCATCTACTTCTATTTGCCAGTATCCACTTTTCAAGTCCATAGACGAGAAGAAGCGCGCATACCATAGCCCGTCCAGAGGGTCATCGATCCGTGGCAACGGACAAACATCTTTCTTTGTCACGTGGTTCAACTTGCGATAATCAATGCAGAAACGCAAGCTATCATCTTTCTTTTTTGATGGGGCTTTTTGATGGATGGATTACATCGTCCTCTAGCATCTTCATGACCTGCTGCTGTATTACCTCAAGTTTCTTCTGAGCGACGCCATACGGGTTTTCTCACATGGGTCTTCCGCGATGCTAGGATGTTTTGTCAGTGGCGTTTGATCCACTCGTGACGTCGAGATGTAGGCTCTTGTGTCCTATAAAAAGGACACGGAGGAATATTGCTATAAATGGTTACATAAATAACTAAGAAATTATTAAATGTGTTGTAATAAGTAATCAATATGTCGGCAATTTCCCGGCCGGGTTTTTGCAGCTGTTATGACATGCGAACTCGCAAGAGCAGATAGAAGTCGACTTTTTTTTGCCGCGTACAAACGCTTGCGCTGCTAGGGGCCATTGCCAGCCTGCTGCGGCCAAGGGCGGCTGTGCGGAGGGAACAGGGACATTTTGCCAGCAGCCGCCGCAGTGGCACTGCATGTCCGACTTGAAACTGGGGCGCACGAGGCCTATACGAATGTCATGCAGTGGAAGGAGTCTCCTTAACGCTTGTAATATTGAGTGGCAGAAGCGTAGAATTGCGCCAGGCGTCAAAACATGTGAATTGCATAACGAATGGGTGTTTTAAAGGCCCACCCATTACAAAGCGCTCAGATATATTTAATCGTCATCAGCTGCAAAAGCATCAAGAAAGTGAGCAGCTGCGTAGGTTCGCGCGTTGCCCTACGGACGCATATGGGTTCGATCAGCAACTACCATCTTTGATGAAAAGGGCACGGTCGCGAGCGCTGGCGCATGCGCTATCTCGACGGCTCGTATAACCTTCTACGTTCTGTGCTCTCCCCGCTTACCTCCCGTTGAGACGACAAACGGGGCAGAAACCGCTTCGCTCCCTGGAGCGGCCGTATTTCCTTTCACTAGTGTTTTGTACAGTTACGCGAGATCGCATCCATGAGAGTTATCTGCTAGCCTTACTTGGCATAACATCACAACTTGTTGCTGTCACATTCACTGCATCGCCCTTGCAGAGAAACTGTGATTTTTGTTTCAGTAAATATTTCCTTAAACGTTTTCAGGGAGCTGGGACGTGCAGTTGTGGTTTAATCAACCAGATACATACAACTGCAGCGTTGTAACCATCACAAAGAAGAATTCAAGTGGTAAGTGGCCTGAAGTGAGAGGTGAAAGTTTACTTGAAACGCCTTCCTAACCTTGGCAACGTGCCGTACGTAGTTGCAGTTGGAGTTGCATTGAAGCTAAAGAATAACATTCCGCACGGACTGAAATCAGTATGCAATAGCATTTATAGAGCTTGTTTACATGACTCATATATAGAGCTCTGCTGAAATCTGAGTTATTACAGACGGATGGTAATGATACCTGTTTCCTCCAAAGGGTTACGGAAAGTAGTAATGATTCATGACATGACAAGAACTTTATTTTAGCCCAAAGGTAATGAGATTTAGAGAACCGGAGGCCCCCCAAAATCAAGTTGGTGGCTCCGCCCATGATGGGCCCGGGAGTGGAAGTCCAGCGCAATGTCGTGGGCCCTCTGGGCGGCTTGTATGCAGCTTTTTTCGCAAACACATTATAGTTTTGGAGTGGCAGCAGAGTTTTCAACATGGAACACCTGCCGCCTGCCCATACTTCAGTATGAGCTGAAATTTAGTTAATACTTGAAAACAACTAGAAAAAAAAGCGTAAACTATGTGTATTCATTGACTAAGAAACGCGATCGATAACCTAAATGATCCTAGTTTGCGCACGAATATGTCGATATGGGGTACGTAACGCAGTGTATTCGCTGTCGTATTCGAATTGTCTGACTGAAAGTAATATCTGCACTTGCTCAGTGAACTTCTTTTGGTATAATTATTTTGGTGTGCCGGGCGGAAGCACTTGGGTAACGCATGTTTTCAATATATACAATAAAGTAATGTTGAATTTGATTATTCTGTCTCATTGCTGCCCTATGCAGGCGATAGGATCATTGTTGCTTCTTGCACAAAATGCAAGAGGAATCATTGACACAACGTGATTTTAAATGTCCTGCGATCCCCCACTAATACTTCCATGTGTACAAATATTAAAAAAAATACTAAGGCGGCGCGTTTAGCTGCTGAGGCCAGGAACCTCACTTTAATCAACTATTAACACTCAAAGAAGCGCGTGGGCAAACTGTGGACAGACAAAAAGTTCTTGGCGTCATTTGCGCCTGCTCTTCGGGACGGGCGTACCGTACTGACGAAGTCATTATTACGTACTGCTATTGTTTTTCTTTACGGACTTCGACGCTTTCTTCTAGAGAAACCTAAACTCATGTTTTACCATCTTGCGATAGGAACAAATTGTACTGTGCTGGCAGCTAACTTTCTTGGATCCGATCTCGCGTATCTCAAGAAAACGATAGCTTAAAGGAATACGGCCGCTCCAGTGACTGAAGCGGTTTCGTGCTGTCAGTTCTGAAAACGCAAAGTAAGCGTTGAGAGGCCAGCAAGTTTGCGAGCAGTCACCTGATGCCTGTCGAGATTGCGCGCGCGTCAGCGACTAGGTCACCCTTCGGGCGACGCAGCTCCCCCCTCCCCTGGCGTGCCTTCATGCTCTTTACAAAATACTATTCAACACACTAGTTGAATAGACTAGTTAGTGGTAGCTGAACTCGTGCTTTTTAACAGACGGAAAGGAACACACTCAGAAGAAAGAGACATAAACAGGACGGATGCTAGACATCAGCTGATGTCTAGCGCCGCTCCTGTTTGCGTGTCTTTTCCTTTTGTGTGTGTTCCTTTCTGTCTGCTAAGAAGCACAAGTTCAGTTGCGAAAGACGGGCAGGCCGTTTTCTCTCCGCTTGATCAGCACTCGACGGCAGGCCTCGCACGCAGGCTGATGTTATCGCATGCGCCCTCCGTGCGACGGAGACGGCCGGTTTGTATCATCCCCGCTTCAGCCACGTTCGTCGCCAGCGCTCGCGAGCGTTTATTCGCGGGTAGAACATACGATGCCCGGGGTGATGTTATCAGTTTGGGCTTTATACGACAAATGGCGGCCACGTAGACCGTGACGCCAACGCCATAAAGCCATCGAGAGTATCTATATATGCTATCGCAATAAAAAAAAACACTCGGTATATTACGAAAGTTACACGCAATAGTGTTATGGGTACGTTGCCATCTGCTTATAAGATTAATGTGAAGAATAGGTGCTGTATTCGTATACTGCATGAATATTCTTTTTTTTTTTGCAGCGAAAGCTGTTATGAGGTCACAACAAGGGCCGTTTTTGGCGCCGTAGTTGTACCCCGCCGCCGGTGTCCGTAACCACTATCGCGCGAAATAAAAAAAAACTAAAAAAGAAAAAAAAAACATTTGAGATGGAACGATGCTCGAACCTGGGCCCTCTGCGTAGTATTCTACATCAGAGCCATGCCGGTGCTTGAAACGGCTGTGCAAAAAGAACCAGTACAGGCTTCATATCGGGAAGGAACCACATTACAATATGTAATGTAGTGTGAACGCGAATTCTGTAACCAGGCGTCACACGATGCGAATTGCGCAACTAGTGGGTTGTTGAATGCTTCCAGCCAATTACAAAGGTCTTTGCCATAATTCTTCATCGTCATCAGCCGCAGCATCAACAAAGTGCGCATAATACCTAACAGGTATTTAGCGGGCACTACGGCTCTCCGCAGAATGACCAAAACTGCATAGCGCTTGCTTCCCTACTTCACAAAAATTATGATTTCAAGCGTAGTGGATTCCTCGCATGTGCCCTTGTATTGGTTGCCAATGAAGCTCATAAGGCTCCCATGATCCATTTCCTCAGGGTCTCAATAATGTTAGCTCCCTCTCTCTCTCTTTCTCACGTTAACGTACGTTATAAAGCATGGTGGGAGAGGTAAATAATGACCGGGCGTCACCCAATGCGAATTACGTAACTAGTGGGTCGTTTAAAGCTTCCAACCCATTACAAAGGGCTCAGCCATAAATCTTCATCGTCATCAACCGTCGCATCGACAAAGTACACATAGTGCCTTAAAGATGGTACCTCGCTTCTCAGCAGAATGACGAATAATGTCGTGGTAGGTGCTTCCCAACTTCACAAAAATTGCCCTTTTGTGCGCTGCCTATTCGAGAAAAATTATGATTTGTGGCATAGTGGGTACGTTGCTAATGTACTTGTATTAGTAGCCACAAGAGAGTTGACAAGAGGCTCTAGAAATGCCGCTCTTCCAGCTTTCGCTGTGACTGTGCTGCGCGTTTTTTCATTGGCGATCATCTTACGCTCTTGACGGCCTCAGCCCTAGGCCAGGGACGGTCCATGAGCCGCGATCCATACGACGAAGAAGCTGCATCACAAGGAACAATGACCACTTAATTCATGACGCAACGAGACACTCACAATCACTTCTGTGCGGCACAGACCACCATGGAAACACGACGAGGCACACCAGTGCGCAAGCCAAAAGCCAAAGGCACCATAGCAGACTATTAACACAGTATTGCATTCAAAAAACAACATGCGAGCCGAGCAAACCAGCTTGGCAATCCCAACAATTGCACTCTCATAAGAAAAGCGATGGAGACTCCTCGCTATTGTGCCCTTTTCAGAACCCGCGTTCCTTGCTCCGCCGTCAGCACGACTGTAGGAAACGCTAGACGCGTCGTGCCACCACATGCATCTCCCCTGGACACAGGGAACAAAATCACCCAAGGCCTCGTCTCTCCTGCCTTCTTATCGGGTAGCCTTCGTCTCGCCCGCCTCCGTGACAGTTTTAGCCGTAGCTAACACGTCGGACTCTGGCGCCTGGTTCAAAAGGGGTGCATCGTGCGTGCTGCAGAGGAGAGCGAAAGGGCCGACGCTCTTTAGCGAATATATTGAGCATGCGCGTGTAAGATTCTGACTCACGCACCCACAGTGTCGATAGGTGGCTTGGCCCTCGTTTGCGCTTGAGTTCTTTCCTGCAGTCACGGCTGCTTTACATTGCTCCCTTTGCTCAATAAAGGTGAAGAGACAAATGTTCGCTTTGATGCATCCTCCCGAAAAATGGTATGGGCATTTTTGAAAATGTCGCTTATTCTCCTTATGAGCTATTCTCTTATTACCATGGGAATGTTTTTTAGCTCTCTGCATTACGCTCATTGTCATTTCCGCCATCTTGCGATATGTGTAATGCGGCATTTATTTATTTCTTTATTTATGAAACCCTCAGGGTACATTTGTACATTGTAGAGGGGAGGGGCGGAAATGCAGGTGAACAGCAAAATAAATACAGGATTACTTTAACATATTAAAGTGGAGATAACAATACTACATAATAGTAAATATTGCACACAAAGAGTATACTTTATTAACAGACAATGGAAATCAATACACAAAGAATACACTAAAGAGCCAATATACACCAATAATAGTAGTACACGTTGGTACAATTCACAATTGCAAGTTTACTATTAGTGCATTCTTAAAACGAATAGGATCGGTGATGGTTACTAATGATGCAGGTAGATTATTCCAATCGATTGAGGTCTTAGGGAGGTGTGTTAGCGAACCAAACGTACTGGAATGTACGTACGTGTTGTGTTTGTTGTATTTGTATCGACTATTTTTTCTTCATTACTTTTCACCGTAATTGATTCCCGCTATTATACTAATGCGTTAGTGCTGGCTTATTTACGCTGTAAAAAAAACAAAAAAAGCCTCTAATCTAAGAGGGCTCTCAGACACTTTCAAGTATTCTGCAACCACATTTTCACTGACAAACCACGAAATGCTGCTGGTAATAAAAAAAATTCTGTTGATCCCTCCGTCATAGGAATCGGAATAACACGAAAGTAAAGCGTGCCCTTAGAGAAGTAACTGAGTGCTTACTGTACATTGATATAAGAGAGTTGCACAATGTATATTGATGTCTGGCAGCTAATGGCGCCGTTTAACGTGTATGCACCCGCTTTGATGATGTGTGGTAACGACGACTCCCGACGACTAACGTCCATGTTAAATGATTAAACAAACCCTTGTGGTAGCTGTAGTAGTTAACGGTGAAAGCGTAATCAGAGAACGAGGTGTGATAGCCAGAAGAGCGTCGCGCATTTGACGCAGAACTTGGCCGCGGCATGTTAAAATGTGATTGAACACCACGGCCGGTCTAGGGGGAAACGCAAATCGCGTCGTGCTGCCCCGGTAGCCCGGCCGCGATTTTTCTTGGGGCGAGCGCGTGAGCATGGAACGCGGTGTTACAGCCAGGTGAGGCAGGCGCGCGTCGCAGAGCTATTTTTGGTTTGTATTAGCGTCATGCTGAGCGAGGTCGACGCTTTTACGACGCTTGGGCAAAGGTCGCCACCTCGCGGTGTGTTAAAGCATTGACAAAATTCAACTTCTATTAAAAACGCGCCGAATGGGACAGACGCGTAACGCGTTGCAGGTTCTAGTCGCGGAGACCACAGCAATGACGAATTACTTTACCTTACCACTTCCGGAGGTCAACACCACCCAGCCGATCGGGAGAGTGGTAGATATAAAAGGCGCGTTCGTAAAGCCTCCAGAGTCTGTGATCGTGACGCAGTGGATAGCGTGCCCGGCATCTGGGTTTGCGGACCGAGCGGTCGTGGGTTCGATGCCCGTTGACGGTACCTTTTTTTCTTTGCCATCTAACTGTGTATATTTTTTCAACGTCATTTCCGTGACGGAAATACGTCACTGAAGTCTTGGTGGACCCCGGCATAAAACACTTTCGTGTTAAAAAACTATGGATTCATATCAAACCTCACTTACAATGACCCGCAACACGGTCAACAGAAATAGCTTACTGCGATCACAGTGTGTATATATCGCTCTTGCTAACCTATCAGAGGCTCTGTCCTCTATCAACGCGAACTTTGTGAGAGCCTCTAAATGTACTTGAAGGTCACGAACTGCGGTCGTTTTGCTGCTTATCTCACAGTTCAGCTAGACAAGTTGCTCTTTACTAACGTAATACAATCGTTAAGTTGGCAGCTTATCAGCGACATTCTTCTTCGTCTTGGAAAATTAAAGAAAATCGCAGAGTAATTACTAGACTGTTCATTCTGGCATTTTCTCATCGCTACATCGTTCATTCTGGCATTTTCTCATTACAATATCTATATGTTTTTACGTCACCGCTTCTCTAATATCTCGTTTTTTTCCCGGCGACACCCAGCATCTTTGATTTAGCTGAAAGGCTGAGGCGTCTATTGATGTGCTATTGAGAGTTCTGCTGACAAGCCCTTTTTTATTGTAGATCCAATGATTTGTGCGATGTACATTCGTGGAGACTTCAATGGGACATATCCACCAGAATACTGCGAAATTGACTACTTTACACACTGTGGCGTGACAACCTTTTATAAGCCATACTCGTGGAATTGCAGTTCCCTTCTAAAAGCTGCAGCAGAGGAATAGTTTTATGCGGGTTTGAATAAAGAATGCGAAGTGGTCTTTTCCCGCGACTACAAATGGCGTCTCGTAAAATTCACAGCGTTCAAAATTGATTAGACATTGAAATTGCTTAGAAGTAGTGGATACAAAAACAGATTTTGCGAGACTGTGATGTTATCTAAAAGATTACTCACTCCGCAACAGAACCTGCTTTCTACAGCATCGACATTTACTTTCCTTTGGGCGATCGCTGCCCTCTCGCACGTGGATTTTTTGTTTACTTAGTTACATCGCGTGATAGGAATTATACGTAAGCGGCTGAATGTGCCTGCAAAATAGCTGGCTTACTGCGGCACACAACACCCGTGGGAAAAGGCATGTGACCTTGCAAAGCAGGCAGAATAAATGGAGGTTATTGTTCCAGAATATGCAAGCTAGGCGTTCAAAATTAGCACAATGAATAAATAATGACAAATGGTAATTCTAGACGGGACATGTATTCTGCACGTTTTTAATTTGCACTTGTTGTTTACCGATTAACTGCGGTTCACACCCACTGTGAGGGATTAGCCTAGCCATTTTGTGGTTTTACAAAATGTTAGAAAACTTAAGAGTAGGGCACATTAAAGAATAGAAATGTTGCTAAATTATATAGGAAATTTTCGTTCTCAATGGACTGTATATGTAAAAAAAAAACGCTTGTTTTCCACATGCTAACAATGGAGAATAAAATAAAGAAATCAATACCACAATTTATTTAGACATTTGCACTTGTAAGGTGCACTTCTGGTACGTGTTTCTTCGTCTTTTCTGTTACTCCATATATAGAAGCAAACAGTCACAATTAGGTACCAAATCCACTGAATTACACTTTTTGAGTGGTGTTTCTACTTATTTTAGATGTAAAACAATCCAAAAGCTGGTATTATTGGCAATTCCTACTCTCACTGTAGAATATTTCCTTTATTATTATTAGAATAACATGATACCCTTTATTATTAGAATAACATGATATTTTTTAATTGAACAAAAAAAAAAGCAGGAAACTTAAGTTCGTTTGTTTCAACTTGAAGTTTTTACAGAGCGCTACAGGGGTCGTACCTGAGCAATGACATTGAAAACGATCGAACAAATTTTGCTATAGAAATATCTTTCAGAGTTCTTTATTTTCACGTTCCCTCCGGCAAAATTCGTTTTGTAGGTAATAAAACAAACAGCAGTAGACGCTTCCAATTAGCACATATATTTACACAGTGATAGCCAGGAGATCTTAAAATGGCGCCTGATACATTGTTTCGTCCGTCATAACAATTTGCGTTATAGAGAGATATAGAGGGAGAAAGGTAGAGGAAAGACAGGAAGGCTATCGATGAATAACTCCGGTTGGCTACATTTACGTTATTAAGTAAAAAAAAAAAGATCTAGGGTGACAGTCTGATGGGATACTTTCATGAAATGCTAAACACTGTTTCTAGGCGTAAATTATGAAGACCAACACATTCACGAAGCGCTAGTTACCAACGTATTATTTGTTTCAAAAAGTAGCACATAGGCGTAACCTTCGCAAGCGCTTAAGACAGGCTCATGATGTGACGTCATAACATAGCTAAGCTCAAAGTTCACTTGTAATAAAGTCCATATCTGCAAAAGCAAAAACTAAGCAAATTGAAGTGTCGCTGACTTGCCGGACTTTTCCTTTTTATAGAGATAAACATGTTATGGGCCAATCTCGAGCACTGCTATCTAGTGATGTCACAACATGTGCAACCTGTGTTGCGCGTACGTTAAAGGACTGCCCCTATTGTATTCTATTAGAGAATAAATCAGTTGGTAGCGGTCGCTTCGTGCGTCTGTTCTCCCCTCATAACTGGTAATTGGAGCCCACAAACTATGTTTAACAAACGACACAAACTAAGATATGAATATATGCGATTTACTTTTAAGTAATTTCTGTTTTAAGTAATTTTCTATTTAAACTTATGTGCTGATGTAATCACATATTCACAGTTGTTGAAGTTGATCGGTATATCTAGAATAAATACTTATTAAAGCGAACCCTTTTTAACTGGATTTAACTGCGCTTTCTGTTGCTATTACATGTGCATTTTGTTAGCAAAAATTGCTTTAATATGTTGGATCGAAGCTTGACGTGGAGCTGCCAAGCTAGAAAATCCTGATCAGCACAGCTGAGTCTGTTGCTTCAGATAACGATACGTTAATAAAAATCAAAATCTTTGTATCCTGGCTCACCGATGGTCCGAAAACTTGCCGTGACGAAATCGCGCTCACGCTGGCAGTTTAATTATGTGTGTTAGTGTGAAAAACAGCATAGTTCAATTGTTTTCAAAGAACTTTAACTTTTACGGCAATATATTTGAAAGATGGGCAGTATTGTATGCAAGGTGTTCTCCTGTTAGCGTATTAGGAAATGTGAAGCTAGCATTTGTCGCAAAGGTCCACACTCTAAGAAAAAAAAAGGGTATATGTGACTACTGTCGGTGAGTTCTGACTTCTTACGTATATGACTCTCTTTAAACACACATGTTAACTCGCTTGTGGATGACAGAACTCTCGGAAGAGTCTAGAATAATCTTGATAAAGGGTTGGCGTGTCTCTTTGAGAGTCACCCACGTGACTGCCAGAACTCTTAAACAAAGTCAAAGGCCTCTTTTTTCTTAGAGTGCATGGTTGTAGGTGTAGATGGCAGTGCAGCCCTAAAGACAACATTTGTCACTCTAGCTGCGCATCTGCACGAAAATAAGAGATTTCTGCTGTAAACCACAACGATTGTTGCAGCGAACGTCTCGTTTGGAGGCATTCGCACCAGGTGACAATTTAGCATTGTCCATTCCGTAGGGTGGGGATCGTTGTAATTCAATCCTTTCTGACCTCTTCTAATTCGTGATGGCCGAAACACAAACACTCATCCAGGGGCTGTGCTGGTACATTTAATTTGTTCGATCCTAATATATGAGACGCCTCTTCTGTAATTGTTTACTTCTTAAAGGGACACTAAAGTGAAACACTAAATCTGTTTATGCAGATAAATCAGTCTTTCAGAACTGCCCCGCCACGGTGGTCTAGTGGTTATGGCGCTCGACTGCTGACCCGAAGGTCGCGGGATCGAATCCCGGCCGCGGCGGCTGCATTTTCGGTGGAGGCGAAAGTGTTTGAGGCCCGTGTACTTAGATTTAGGTGCACGTTAAAGGGGTACTGACACAAAATTTCGCGGCCGAGAAAGCCTGCTGGATCGATTCCCGTGTACGTGTGTGTACCATCTGCAAAATATCGACAGCGAATAAAGCTTGGAAGGTATTTTATATGAATTTTGAAGTTCGCGAGCGCGATCCAGCATTATAGGCCGCACCTAGTGCAATGACACCCTCGGAGGTGACCCGAGGTGACCCCCCTACTTCCCCTACGTAAACGTTTCAGCCGGTACAAGTTATGATGACGTCGTGGCCGCCATTTCTGTTTTGACGCGCTTCCCGACTAATCGCTCCTCGCCAGCAGGTCAAACCTGAAGTGATTCGCCACGTCGAAAATTCCTTCCATCCCCGCCGCAAGAAAATCGTCGCCATCAGACGACAATGAGCCCGACGACGACAGACCGCGCGGAAATGCGTCGCTGTTCTGTGTGCTCACGTGACCGAGCGTTTCACTCGCTAGGTGGTGATAGTTGCACCCGGCGGCTTGTCGTTTTTGGAGCTCTGTGAAACCGAAACTGAGGCTGTGTCGGTAATGAGGAGCTTGTAAATAATTATCTGTCACGCGCTGCAGCAAACCATGTGCCGTGTTATGACTAACAGGCCCCCAGCAACACATTGCAGCAAAAAAACGCGGGGCGAAAAGTTTCGTGTCAGGACTCCTTTAAAGAACCCCAGGTGGTCAAAATTTCCGGAGCCCTCCACTACGGCGTCTCTCATAATCATATGTTGGTTTTGGGACGTTAAACCCCAGATATTATGAGTCTTTCAGAACTATCTTGTGCTCGATTTCGCTACCATAGGTCAATTACTGAAGAGGTAACAAAGGCCTGAGTTTCATGTTTGGACTTCGCGCCTTAACTTCAGCACGTAAACGTTAGCGTGGCTTCTCCAATTTCGAAGCATTTCGGGTATTTTGGGCGCATCGGTTCTATGAAATTTTCTGAAACTTGCTATGGTATGTGTTCATTTAGAACACAATGTAAATAATTTCTAGTCTTAAAGATTTTCCGTCTACCAAGAGCCTTTTCGAGGTAAAAGCGGTGCGTTCAGCATTGTAAAATTCTCCTTTAGCAATATGAGAAACATCGTTTTTTCCCTTAGTGTCCCTTTATGCTTCTTTGTCTATAAAAGGGACCGACAACCGGTTTTTCTCGACCCAGTTTGTTAGGGCGCAATAGAAAGCTCACCCTTCGTAGTGTTTGTACCTGCAGCGGTTAATCCCAAAAGCGCGTGGTTTTTTTTATTAGCAGTATTTTTCGATCTGAAAAGCCCCTGAACTGTAAGTAGATGTCCTACAGCAACGCTGTGAAGCGGTAGAGATGCCGGTAGCCCTCCTCGCGTTATGCTCAAGGTTTTGCTTTCACAGGAGTGGGTGAAACTATGGTTAACCACCTTCATATTAACAGTTTCGGCCGTTTTGGAATATAAAAAAATCCACGCATATTTACGAAGTGAATGATGATGAGTGGGCGAAGCACTGGGGATCGTTCGGTAACCGTGAATTTCCCGTTTGTCGTTTTTGCGGTTTTGCCGCCGCTTCCCGCGCCCTCGCATCCGGAGTACTAGATTGTCGTCAGCGTACCCGTTGAGCCGCCGCATGCAGCGCCTTAAAGGGTATTCACACGAGGGAGAATTCCGCGGGGGACACGGGGAGATTGCGGATGACGTGACCGCGATGTCACGAATTAGTGGGTGGGCGTGACCCCCCAGCGGCTCCTCGGAGAACACGGGAACCTTTTCCCCGACAAGACAAACGATCCCCTGGAGGTGGTGGACATAGCGGAATTCCGGGATCTTGTTTGGCCACATTGTTGCACTTCTTCCTGCAGAGAGTGGCAGTGGGTGTCCAGTCTGCAGCTCGTCGTCAGCTGCTGCTGAAACGGATGGTACAAGCCACCAGAGTAGTCCGGTAACACTGGTCTCCACCGCCGTTAGCCTCGTCCGTGTGAGTGGGGGACATTTGTGGGGAATTCTCCTCGCGAGCTGACGTCACTAGGCTCCACCTTTATCCCACGAGGATTTGTCCCCCGTGTGAATACCGCTTTACTTTCGTTTTCATCCATGGCGAAAGAGAATGTGCGGTCTGGAACGCGCTTACATACGAATTTGCACCGCAGCGTTCTTTTGTGTATTTTCACTCCAGCGTGCATTGTGCTGCCATATGCGTGATCGATGGGCGCTGTTGATTGATGTTGTTTTGATGATTTCACTTTTTGGCAGAAAGAGAAGGTGTGGTATGGAACGCACCTCTATGAAGTGAATGATGACGAGTGGGCGAAGCTAGGTCCTCAGGTCCATAATGTCTACGTTGTAGTCGCCGACTAGTATTAAGGGTTTGTTCTTGTAGGAGTTTTATATTGTTCTGTTACAATTGTGATTGATATTTGTGTACTGTTCAACCGTCTTTTTGTGTCTCACATATTTTATCCGAGCGTTGCCCCATATAATGTAAATTGAGTGACATCATGTGACATAAAGAGTCGATGACAAAGGTCGGTCCTAAGGTCCATAATATGGAAGTTGAAGTCGCCGACTAGTATAAAGGTTTCGTGCTTGTAGGTGTTTTATATTGTTTTGTCAGAATTACGATTGTTGTTCTTCTATTGTAAACCTTTTTTTTATTCACATATACACATATACTTCGACAGTTTTCTAACCACCATGACAGCGGACAGTGAGCGTCGACGACAAAGCTAGGTCCTAAGATCCATAATGTCTACGTTGAAATCGCCGACTAGTATAAAGAGTTTGTGCTTCTAGGTGTTCTATATTGTTCTGTCGCAATTTTGATTGATATTAGTCTATTGCTAAACTTTTTACGGGATTTTACGCGGTGCTGTGCTGTGAGCACCGACACCACACACCGGACAAGCCTAGACCTTAAGGTGCTTCGTACTAGTCGAATGCATAAGAACCCACTTGAGATTTTCGTAGTAGACCTCTTTATTTCACATCAGTCACAAAAAGAAACGACACAAAGCATTCGACTTTAGGTGCGATGTGCCTAACTGTACGCATACCTTGTGAGAACACCCTAGTGGCCCTGTCAAGGAATTCCCCCAGTGGGTGTCAACACCGACTCTTATGTCTCCAGCACTGCAGTGTCTCGCTGACGCAGGGCCTTGGATATATATAAGGACACATTCCTTCCGCTTGCTCCGTGATGGCGCAGTATCGGCCATGCACTTGTGTGGCAAAGGAAAGGGGAGAGAGGTGGAGAGAGACGGGACGGAGACGTCGAAGCGACGGTCCAGGAGCATAGCTGCGGCGCGTCCCGATGTTTTATTTATGAGGCAGGCCGTCTAGGCGGCGGCCATCGCGAGATGTTATATTCTCGCCTTCTTTGGTCTTTCGTACACTTATTGTCTGTCCGGGGGCCACCGTCATTGTCTTCTTTCTGCTTTTCTTTCTGTGTCCTCGCTGCCGGTGTGCCTCCTTCCTTTGTCAATGAACCCAACAGCCGCCGCATTGTGTTGTCGGCGGCCTGTTGATAAATGGAATAGGCAAATAAAGTCATTCTCCCATTTAGCTTTTGCCCGGCGGCGGCGGCTGCTGCTACGTGTCGTCTGCGTGTCGTCCGCTCCGGTGTCGGGAAAAAGGGCATATCGTCAGTCCGTTTCGGCGCGGGGATTGTTGGGCTATTTCTGGTTTTTTTTTCATATTTTCCTGGTTTCACTGTCTGGTTTCCTAAAGTAGAAGATACTATGTGTGCACTCAGGCTGCGCGTTGTTGTGGAACTGGACACACCGTGCTGCAAGTGGGCATGGGGAAGCATATCTCGATACTGAGAATGCTCACTTATGTGAGCGCACCACGCGCTTTTAGTGTGTAGGCCGCATACTGTGTTCGGTGGCGGTCGCATAGAATAAGCCACGCATATGTGTTTTATGCTAAGGAGTTTACCGCATCGACCCGTATTTTTCTCGAAGTGACGACTCAGAAGAAGAAAAGGGGGAAATCTTGCTGGTTCGATGGTCCTAGCCGAATGGAGAATTCGGCAAGTTGGTAATAGTCGTTGAATATGTTGAAAACAGCACAAGAAAAAGAACATGGACAAGAGAGACAACAGTCTCTTGTCCTTGTTGTTTTTCTGCGCTGTCTTTCAAGATGCTTAAGATCCCCGTAAACAAGATCGGCGCTAAAGAGTTATATTTCAGCAATGGAGAAGGAGTGCCGGAGGGCATATTGATCTCGTTCTTTTCGAAGGAGTCCTTGCGGCAACGGCATCAGGAAAATGTAAATCGTCAGTTCGATAAAGCGCGTTATAAAAAGAAATTCAGTGTTTAAAACACATTGTAATGAATCAATGTGTTTTGCAGGCATTTTTCACTCAGGTTTAAGTGCACGTTAAGGAAAACCAGGTTGTCTAGCCTTATGGAGCCCTCCTCTACGGCGTGCAACTTAATTATATCGTAGTTTTGGCACATAAAGCTCTAGAAATTATTACTATAAACTTCCGTGCCTCCTTTCACTCTTCACTCGACTTTTTGTCCAATGTGAAGTTCTCATCATCATCATCGTCATGATCAGCCGGTCCTATGTCCATTACCAGGACTTCAGCCCAGCCTGTCCTGTGTGAGCTGATTTTATGCCCCCGAGTTTCTTAATTTCACCAACCTACCTTGCACTTTGTTGTCCGCTACAGCGCTTCCTATTTCTTGGTATCTGACGTTCTAATTGGCCATGTGTTATCTCTCCTTCTCATGACGCCACTGGCTCGAGTGCACTTTTCTCTGTTTGTTCTCTGATCCACTCTGCTGCCTTCCTAACTCTTAAAGTCACGCCTGCCATTTTTCGTTCCATTGCGTGCCGGTTGGTCCGTAGCTGCTTATCGAGTTTCGTTGTTATTCTCCAGGTTTCTGCGCCATATGTTAAGACTGGCAAAATACAGTGGTTGTACACTTTCCGCTTTAGTGACCGTGGTAAGTTACTGGTCATGATTTGCCAATGTCTACCGTATTCGCACCAACCCATCCTTTTAGTGACCATAATCTGATGAATACTGTAGTGACCGAATTGCCACAGCACTTGCTTCTGCGCTCTAAGGCGAAATTACCCGAAAGAGGAGTAACGTAGTCCAGAGGGCGCGCGCTATGTACACATAGACTGTCGAAGGCGTAACCACAGAGGGACGCGTGCCGTGTGGAAAGCCGTTAGTCTGCAAAAGCAGCAATGGCGTGGGAGATGCAGGCTGTGTGCAGAGACGCGTTCTGTGTGCAAACCGTTGTGAAGGAAACTGACCGTCCTCCTCGCTCTTGGGTCAGTCTTCTCACTTGTGTTCGTGGTGGCGTGTTGGCCGTTGTGTCGCGCTCAACAATTATAGATTGATGATGTAGAAACTATGCCGAGGCGCCTTAGATCTACACGTATGCGTGGATGAGCGTGTGGTACTGCTTTTGCGTTTAGCCGCACCCATGAAGTCTGGTGTGGCACGTCGCGCTGTATTTCTCCGGCGTAGTCACGGCACTGCGTCGCCACCGGCTGGGAATGGCGGCCGTGAAGCCAGTAGGGCTATCGGATCTATGATTTCAATCTCACTCTGGGAAGAAATCGGTGCTGGATCCTTTCACAGGTGATCACTCGTTATTCTGTCGTACCCGTCGCGTGCGCGAAACGCGCATCGCGATTGCGCGCAACGGGCTCGATCGCGTTGGATATCGCGCGCGCGAAATGCACCGCGAGGGCCGCCTTGTGCGTCAGCTCGCCTGTGCTTCGTGACCAAGGAGGACTTTTTTTTTAAATCCTTGTTTGTGACCGCCTGAATATTGGCCGCCATTGTAGTCGGCCGCCCGGGCGCTCGCTCACCGAGGATTCGCCGTGGTGAGGAGCAGCGAGCTCGCGATACTGGGCAGAGGCCTCGCCGCTGCACTGGTGCTCGTCCAAAACGCACTGCGGTGGCCGGAAACAAGCTCGATTGCGTGTCGCGCGCTTGAAATGACCCTGTATGGTCTTTAGCTTGCCGACTTTTGCGGTGCTTCAGAACTCCGTGGAAATTGGTCGCCATCACCGTCGGCTTCCTCATCGCTCGCTGTCAACATTTCCAGCACCATCTTGGCCTACATATTTGAACAATCCTGGTCAACAGGTGAGATACCCAGCTTTTGGAAGGTGGTGAAAATTATTCCCGTCTATAAGGCCGGAGATAAACGCTGTGTTACAAACTACAGACCCATATCACTAACATGTATTCCATGCGAAATGCTCGAACACATCATCGCTTCTAACTCTGCTCAGTTTCTGGAACATAACGACTTCTTTTTTTGCGAATCAGCATGGTTTCAAGAAAGGGCTCTCATGTGAAACACAGCTCATCGAATTTACTCACGAAATACACCAGAATATGGACAACGGCTTCCAGACTGATTTAATATTCATCGACTTTTCGAAAGCGTTTGATCGCGTCGCCCATACCCGCCTTATAGCTAAACTGTCATCTTTACATCTTGATTCGTTAACAACATCGTGTATTCGAAATTTCTTATCATCTCGCAAGTAGTTCACAGTCATAGGCAATCATTGCTCCGAGTTAAGTGACGTCACATCTGGAGTCCCACAGGGAAGTGTCTTAGGCCCCTTATTGTTTTTAATTTTCATCAGTGACCTTCCCGACGGAATTGTATCTAACATCACGTTATTTGCGGATGATTGTGTCGTCTATCGTAAGATTTCCTCGCACACTGACCACATCACCTTGCAGCAGGATCTTGACAGAATCACCAACTGGTGTTCATCTTGGCAAATGACCCTTAACACGGATAAATACAAGTTGCTTACTTTCAGTCGTAAACACACCAACTCGACATTCGATTACTCGCTTAGCAATAATTTTGTAAGTGAGGCATCTATGTACAAATACTTGGGTATACATCTGACATCAGATTTAACTTGGCCTATCCATATAGAAAAAGTAACGACAAACGCATCGCGTACACTTGGGTACCTAAAACGAAATCTTCGGGATACACCGTCAGCTACACATAAACTTGCCTATTTATCATTTGTCCGTGCCCAACTCGAATTTGCATCATCCATATGGTCACCGCATCAGGCATATTTGGTTCATTCACTCGAATCCATACAAAATCGTGCAGCTCGTTTCATCGTTGGCGACTACAGGCGAACATCGAGCGTGACTGATATGAAGTGGAAGCTATCACTTCCATTGTTAGACATGCGTAGGACCATTGCACTTACCAGCCTCCTTCATAAAATTATCTGGTCTCATCATACATCTACACTACCGCTTATTCATGCGCATCGTATATCCCGTCGCCTTCACAATCATCGAAGTTTGCAACGTCTGTTCGGACGAACGAAGGCTTTTAATTCATCGGCTTTGCCCCGTGCCATAAATCATTGGAACAATGTTCCAGATAATGTGGTGGACTTACGCGACCCTGACGATTTCAAGCGAGAACGTCACGTTATGTTTTCGTAATTTTTTTTTTTGCTTTTTTTTGTGCTTTTTCCTTCCACGTACATACGACATTGTATAATGATGTTTACATTGCGCAAAATGTGTCGCTCTTCTTTGTTTAAACATTTGCTTACTCAAGTGTGGTTTTGTTTCCAGATTCAACAATATTATTGCGCATTTCCTATCGTTTCCAGCCAAATCACTACTAATACAAAACGTTTAGTGTGTTAAAAAAATCGCAGCATTTCCACGGAGTGAATGATGATGAGTGGGCGAAGCTGCGGAGGTTCATCGGTAAACCGTGAATCTTCCGTGAATTCTGCCCAGTACATCATCACCGACGTGAGATAGGGCGCGTTTATACTAAAGGTTCGATGAGTTATGACGACTTGCAGCTCACTTTAATTTTACATGTACGCTGTGAATTTTCATTGTTTAGAAAACCATTGCTTTAGAAAACATCTGGCGTCTTTCGTTAAGCAGCTGGCGTCTTTTCCTCTTGCTTTAGAAACATCTGGCGTTCTTCCGTTTTGCTTTTACAAAACATCTGGCGTCTTTCGTTGGTTGATTTCATCAATCAACAGCGTTTTGAACAAAATTGTTATTGATTAATCACGCACAGGAGAAATCTCACCAGGCACTACCTTGGAGGTAAAGAATGGCTGCTAGTGGGAATGAGAGACAGAAGAAGTCGGCTTTTAGCTACCGCTGCGAATTTTTTATTGTTCAACAACGCACAGGAAAAATCTCCCACCGGCACCACCTTGGAGGTCAAAGCGTAAGACTGGTTACGGACTACGACTACGACTACGAGGGACGAACGGGTGCCGCCTTAAGGAGCTTCGCCCCTAAAACATTTGTATTAATCATTCACATTGCTCAACTTACCTGTTTTGGATCTACTAACAGATGCGCCAAACTGTTCGGATTATGATGTAAGACCCCCCTCATGTAATGTTCCAATGGGAACCTGTGATGTACTTGAATAAATAAATAAATAAAAAAGTAGTTCGCTGCCGCTCGGGGCGGCGGCCCCGCTTTCGCTCGCTCTACTGCCGCTCGCTCGAGGTTCGCCGGTTCGCTGGCGGCAGGAGCGGCTGACGGGCTTGCTCGAGTTGTTTGCAGTGCCTCGGCGTGATGGCTGCGGCTGCCGCACTTGAGCTATTGCGCCATGTCGCTCGAAATGCGCCTTTGAATATGTATGATATCAGGGTGAAATTATTTGATGCCATATTTTAAACCTGTGTTTTTATTTCACCTTTCACGTATTTGCCACGTGCGCGCATCTTCATCCTCTCTGTCGAGCGTGACTAACTATTTGCAATATTTTTGTGCTTTGCAGGACGTAGCCGTTTTTCAGAATGGGCAGACTGTTGGGTGCGCTGGCGCGTGCAATGCATGTCATCGATCACTTCTGTTAAAGCAGCTTCACAAAGAGGACTCTACGAGATATGACAACGCGGGTAGACCTGTATTAAACATTTGGCAGTGAATCCACTGAAAGAAAGCATAAATTTCATATGTACATAGAAAAATAAAAGATTTCATTCTGTTTCTTCTTTCTTTGGTTGTCGCATTCACTGCGAAAGCAGTTAAACACTCATGACTAAATATTTTTCGCGTGTTCTTTTGAGCACCATTTGTTGCTCACCGCCTAAAAAACTCCCGAGAAAGTGTTAGGCTCTGCGGAGAGTGACTGTAGAAAGTCATCTCTGAGAATGAACGGATTATTTGAAATGCATTTCACACATATCTTGTGGATAATATTGATTCATTTCGAGAGCTTACAGTTCCGGAGGGTATTCTAAAATTGTGGTTCTTTAAACAATATAAGAATAACATTTAGAGCACCTTTCAGGGGCTCTAAATTATACCTTACGAATTAAAGCTGCTCTGAAAGGTACGCTTGACTTTAGAGCATATTTACGGTGTTCTAAAGGGCATGGTGAAATTTACAGGTGCTCTATGAGGTATGAGGAGACGTTTTAGCGCACCTTTTAGATGCTACAAAAGTATACTACAAGTTTTACGTGCGTTGAAAGATATAAGGGCGCCTTTAAAGGCCCCCTCATTTGGAATATAGGGTACTATCGCAATCGTTCAGCTATTATGTTTGCGCTGGTTCGTAATATTCGCGCTGTTTATCAGCGACCCCGCTGATTTGATCGCTGGCAATCGTTTATACTCCTTTCCAATGCAGTGCTCATCATGAGAGACCATATAATTATGCTGCTGCGAAATATTTCCTTTTTAAAGACGATAGTCTTTCTTGGGATACTTAAACAGAGAAATTTTGGTCTATCATTCTGTTTGTCGGCACGTCCCTCAATTCAGCCACTCGGCCAAAGTTGAACCACTTGCCCAAGGGCCAGCCATCTTGAACGGCTGACTAGGTTCATACTTGTGTACATTGTCGATCAAAAAGCAAACATTAAGCATATCTGAGGCGCAACATCACTATGTAAGTATTAGGTGGTGTGTTCCTTTAATAGAAATTGCATGCATACGTAATTCTAAAGACCCTAGTTTCTTAAGCTGCGCTGAAAATGCGACTGCGCTGAAACTTGCCTTCCTCCGTGCCCTCTGCACGAGATCATTGCTGTGTTTCGGTTTCGGTTCTGTATTGCACTGTACGAATGCCATGGGGCGCCGCTCTGGCATTCCTGTTTTACCCAGGCGACGTGTAAATAAAAGTGTGGAGAATACTCGTTGAGTGCGGACGTTTCTTCTGCTTCAGCGCTTCGCGCCAAACCGCGTGTTCGGGCTGGCTGGCGTCCCCACCGGTCGCGTTGGTCACCGCCGGTCTTCGCCTGCTGCTGCGCCGGGACTACCAGCCCGCAACACAGCACTCATGTCACTCATGTTTCCCGACGTATTGCCAGATGGCGTCCACATCTCATGCAGCGCCTCTTCTATCGTCTTTAGACGACATTTGCAGCGAAGCACGCAGATACGCGGCCAATTTTTTCTCACATTATCCACCGCTTGCTTTAACCTGGCTACACTAAGTTTTAAAACATCAAGGATGTTTCCTAATACTCCAAATCTTTTAGATTGTTCTATAGTCGGATACAACTTAAGACGTCTTGAGAGGCCCAGCCCAGATATCCGAAGCGCGGCATCCGATCGCCTCTGCGACTAAAGAAATAATTCCGCTCATCCACTCAGCTATGCTTTCCGAAGGCGGGGTCACCGGCCACCCGGCCAATGACATCAACGTGAAGTGCGCGCTAATTGGTGTAGGCTTGTGTGCATCCGCCTTTGAGGAGGAAATGCCACAGACTTCTAAAGTTGTATCGAAGTATAGTGTACACATTTTCGTTGATCTCTCACTCGCTAAATTTTTTATACCGCGTTCTGAAGGCAGTACTAAATTTGCAACGCGGCTTAAGCTGAAGAGGTTTTAGAATTCAATAAAACTTCGTGGTTAGCAAGGACCGACGTCATTGTCGACAATGTCGTCGTTATTTCCACAGTTGTTGCAGCAGGAGCTTTAGAGTACGCGAAAGAAAAGTTTGTTTGCTCCACCCATGCGTGCGTGCCGAAAATGTGGGCCTGGAAACCTACATCGTCTTCGGTTTCTTTGGCGGAGCCGTGCTGCCATCTGACGGAAGGTTCCCGCCGCTCACTGATCCGAAATGCGCGAGCGCTGTTGATGTGACGAAGGCTCATGTAAGTGCAGCGAAAGTGAAAGTTCTGCAGCTGGATTACGACATCTGGATTGACGACAAACAGCCGTGCGCTACATGAACAAGCGTCTTTCTTATGTTCAGCCGTGAACTCCATGACTGACTTGTGACGTGCCTTTGCCGGAGCTAATCTAAGAGACCACGCTTCAGCAGCGCTGCTGCTGCAGAAAACGCGGCATATTGAGGACGACGTCAACGCGTTCGCTCGGCATTTCAAGAAGCCCTGCCGCCACACACTCTGTTTTTGCCAAAAAAGTGCTATTAGTGTTCAATATTGAGATCTCCCACGTCGCTTTTCGAATTCAGCAGGGATCAAACTGTCCTTACATGCTTCAAAGTCATTTCTTTTTGAAAAAGTACTTCAGCTTCCCTTTAAGCTTGGAGCTGGGGCATCTCCTCGGCCTGTGGCAATGCAGTGCCTGGGCGATGTACAGTACAAGAGCACTGTTGGTGTTTTTAAAGGCTACACTCCTTACCGAAACTTAATAAACAACTATTTTGTGTGTATTTGTGTGGGTGACTGTACGTGCTATTTGTGCGCACATGTGATCATTATATATAGCATAGTCAACACACGGCAGAGGGAGTAGTAAGCCAGGCGATGAACAAGGCTAACACATGTCCTTGTAATCATTAAACAATCGTTACCTATCACTCATTAACTACTGACGTAAATGTTTCTGCCTAATCCCCCAGCCAAATCGTTCGCAGTACTTGAAAAAAAAATTGCAGTGGCTTAGCTCGGCTATGCCAGGATAAACGCAGCGTTAGCAAAGGTTCAGCTGATTATTCTCAGCTTTCCAGATTGTCTAGGATTAGCTTGATTGTCACGCTTACTGCTGCTCCAATGACACACACAAGGTATACGTATTATGTGGCACATGCATATTTATTTTTGCTCAACGTCAGGTTGCTTCTCCATTGCCACAAAGACGGCTCGGTGGTCAGTGAAGTAGCACGCTGCCGTCTCAATGGCCCCAACACAGTAACCGCTAATTGCCAGGCAACTAGTTCGGGATCCGACGAGATAAGCTTCTCGGCTCTTCTGCGCCGTCGAGCAGCATTTGCGCTCTCCTTCTCCATAGCGTTACCCACCTGCAAACGCCAGTCAGAGGCGCTATCAAGCGGCCCCGGCGCAGTGTCAGACGGCGACTGCACAGCGAAGGCGAATAGCTGCGCGCGCGCAGGCGCCACTGTGTCTACGACGTCACTCCTTTCGAATGCGGCGCAGACCAGCAGTGGCGAGCCGCGCGCGGCGGTGTCGGAGAGCGCGTGAGGTGCCAGCTCCGGTGGCCCAGCTGTGTGATAACACTGATCCTCCCGCATGCGCAGCACGGCTCATGACGCTCCACGCGAAAGCGGCTCCGGCTAGGCAAGTGTAGCTAATGCTACAAAAAATGTAATGCAGGCAGCAGTAGAAAAAGAGCGATGCGATTGGTCAGTATCATTCATTCGCTTTGTCCCGCAGTATATAGTTGTCGCTTAGCGACAAGTATGACTCTCATCTACGTAAAGCACTGTCCCGGACAGCTGAACGGCCTTGGCGTTTTCTATATACTCTCAGGTCCTTAGACGATTCACTGCATCTTGATTTGTAGGTCGTCGAACAGGAACGGTTTATTTCGCGACTCGAGAGCTAAACTATGGCGCAGAGCTAAGCCAATGCCACCTAGGGCGCTGGCTAAGCTCGATGGCACGGGTTCAATTCCCGTCTACGGCGGCCGCATTTCAATGGGGCAAAATGCAAAAAAAAAAAAAAAATGAAATAGCTCCCGTGTACTTTGGTTTAGGTGCACATTATGCAACGCAAGATGTTAAAAATTAATGTTTCATCCCTCTCCCTGCTCCAATAAGACGTGCCCCATTAGGATATCGAAGTACTTCAAAGCAAAACCCCCGAAGCATAACGATAACTGCTGTACAGACAGCAATTGTCGCTGATTAACAAGTTTCACGTTGGTCGTTATCGTTATGGATACGCCGGGCTCTTTTAGCGCGCATGTGTGTAGAATGAAACAGATGTGAGGAAAGAAGGTTTGAGCAGGGGCTAGTTGGTATTTCATTGTGAACTTGCGCACAGCGCAGACAAAGATGAAAAGATAGTAACGATCATATTTGCCATTCTTTCTGTCGTTTCGTCTTTCCCTGTGCTTTACGAAAGTTTACAAGATTGAGGAAAGGCGGATGTTAATCAGAACAAGAAAGAGACAATAATTCCGGTAAGCTCTACACTGTGGAACAGTGCAGGAGAAGGTTAAAGAGAGAGAGGGGAAATAAATACGGAGCACAGACATTCGCACTCGCCACAGAAAGTCACTAGAAAAGAGGAGCATTACTTTTTTTCCCTCCATCGACGGTTTCCTTCTTACCGCTTGAGGGCGAGGTCGTTAGGCGTAACCTGTACCCTAACGATATCAGCGCCTCGGGGGATTTTTGCTTTTGTAGCAAACTTCGTGCCCTCCTTGTCTCGCTCAGCCAGCAGGCGCCCAAAAGAATGGCCGCTTCCGTATAACGGCACAACCGTCAAAAACTGCCTCCGTTGTAATCGATACCCCATTCGCAGTTTTGTGCTCGCCCATATAATACGGCGCGCGCAATCGGTCGCTATCGAACACGCTGGGCCAACAGGCGGGCGGGCCCTGCCGGCTGTGCCACGTCGAGATCTAGCCGTATAACACTGACTACGGCCCCTTTTCTTTGATGTGTTTGTACGTTCACTTCGCAACAGTCGACTTCTGCGTTCTCGCTGTTGCTCGCTCGCCACTTCTGAACTGCCTTCCTTCTCTCTCGTCTAGTACGCCGTTATTTCTTTCTTTTGTTCCTTCATTCTTTTGTTCCTGGAGAGATGTTCGGCGTCGGCACATCCTTCAGGACGGCTCGGACACCGAAGCCATTAAATCGATCTCCGCTTCGTCGGCTCTCGCCGCGTTCCCCGAGAGTAGAACGTGATGTATGATATTTTTGTCGCTCATGAACGAGCCGGCGCCAGCATACTGCTCGAAGAAAAAGAAAATTTAAAAAAATGTGAAGGCTGTCACATTCTTACGGGAAGCGGAGCTAGGCGACGAAAGATCAACAGTGATAACGCGTGCGTGAGTATATATCTTTCCGACGCGTCTTTTCAGCGAAGCTCGACTCCCAGTCATCGGGCGTGATCAGGATTCATCAATTTTTCGGAAGTGCGGGAAAAGAGTTGTGTCCCGTCTATAAGCGTCATTTCAGCCTTGATTTGATGCCATTCGAGGATCGTTTGTTTCGCTCTTTCGCGTTGTGCTCGGCACGATTGGCCTGGATTCTCGGCGATATATCACATTGGTGCGTCGCGTTCACACTGCTTGCCTCAGAAGTATTGGAAAAAAAACTGAGAATGTTTTTCCAGTCGAGAAAGGGCAGTTAATGGAGAAAACCACAGACCTTCTGGCGTCGTGCGACTATCGCGGTATTATCGGTGCCACGAGATTGCCTGCAAAGTGGTGGAAACAATGTCAGTTTCACCATAGACAAGTCTTCCAACAGGGGTATACAAATGTTTGGATCCCTGAAATGTTTCACAGATGCCGGCTTCGTAAACAAACGGTTTCGCAATATATCGTTGTTTTCAGAGCTTAAAGGCCTAAGGAAATGCGACGCTACGCTGAATAATGTTATGAAACTTGATAATGAAATGGCTTTCGACATAGGCTTTCGGTTCTTGGTAAGATTTCTAATCGTTAAAGGGACACTGAAGAGAAAAACGATTTTTCTCGCATGAGTAAATTTCTCGTTCCCGCTACCAATAACACCACGCTTGCTGCCAGAAGACGCTTGGCAAGCTAGAAAACGCGCAACAACAACAACAAAAAAAAAGGGTGGCGACGCCCCCTTGAAGTTTCCGCAACCCGAGGTGGTCCAGTGGTTATGGTGCTCGACTGCTTACCCGAACCAGCTGACCCGGCCGTGGCGACCGCATTACGATGGACGAAAAATGATGAAGTGTGCATAGCTTTAGGTGCACGTTAAAGAACAGCATTTGTCCAAATTTGCGAAGCCCTCTACTACGGCGTCCCTCATAATCACAGCGCGTTTAGGGATGTAAAACCCCAACAATTAAATCTCATTGAAGTTCCCGCGCCATTCGTCATGACGTCATAGATTCTGACGGCGTCGACTAGGGCCTATGTAATTCCTAATCGGTAAAAATAGAACACATTGCCTTCTGATAGAGCCAGAGACTTCACATGCGAAGTTTTATTAAATATTATTGAGCCCATGGGGGCAAAACACGAAAAAACTCTTTGAAATCCGTGATGTCACCATCAGAGAATTTTGGCGGGAAATTTAAAAGGAAAGCTTTTGACGTTCAAGTCCTCATCTATTAATAAACCTACGGTGGTGAAATTAACGACACTGCAGTGAAAACTGTAGTGTCGATAATTTCACGACCATAATCTACAGTATGATTTGTCAGTCTGGACTAATTTATTCTTTCACTTCAGTGTCCTTTTAAGACCGTACCAGTGGGCACTTCACTGCCCGTAGTGCCTTGTATCTTAAACGTCAGCCGATGTTAGCCTAAGTGATCCAAGTTTAGCGAGACCAGCTGAAAGTTCTTTTTTACGCCTGTTTTAGATCTCGGATCGACTATCGATTCCGAAAAAAAGTGGTGATGTGCCATTTAATATTTGTAGTTTGTGTAGTTGTGTTACGCAAAGTTATTATTATTATTATTATTATTATTATTATTATTATTATTATTATTATTATTATTATTATTATTATTATTATTATTATTATTATTATATGTATACAAAAATACTCAAGGACCGAGAGGAAAGAGGAAGAGAGCAGGCTGACAACTGCCACCTCGTGGAGCACAACACTTGCCTACTCTTTCGGAAGCAATAACCTTCATTCATCGGTACTTGCATCTTACGTACATCATCAATTAAGAGATAAACCATACAAGAGAAAATAAGTAAAGCCGTTGCTTGTACGAGTGCCACCGTATTTCCTACCACTAAGGTTTCGATGCCTGTTTGGTGTGGGCATGCTGTAGTGGCGGCATATTATACTCGTGATGTAAACCCCAAAGACATATCGCGTATGACGCACGCGCAATGGCGACAGCACAGTTGATCGCGGTACTTCACGTTCAATTTCTTCGGTGAAAGCGTTAGTCGTGAGTTCCTAAATAAAAGTATGGAAGGATCGTAGCGCCATTAATGAGAAATTGTGTTGTCGCCATTCCCATGAACTAGTACTTTCAAGAAAAGTCTTTTAAACCTCGAGGTTAACATACTGAAATGGATTGAACATTTGTTTAACCGCTATCAGTTTGGTACTGCTAATAATCGTGACTCACCGTTAAGTGAGGTTCGTTACGTTGTGCCTCAAAGATCAGTCCTAGGACCCCTACTTTTTCCAATCTACATTAAGGATCTACCTTCTTCATTGACTTCTGACGTTCACTTGTTTGCTGACGATTGCGTAATTTATCCTTAAATAACCAGTATTGACGATTCTAATCCTCTTCAATCAGATTTTAACTACATAAATGGTTGGTGTAATACCTTGCGAATGGAACTAAATATTATTAAATGTAAAATTTTGCCTGTTCACAGCAATTCCACCACCATTCCATTCTACCATATTAATAATATCCCCTCAGATCCTGTGAACTCATACAAATACTTTGGCGTTCATATAATTTCAAATCTAACCTGGCCTCTTCACATTGAGTACATAATCAGAAGAGCAAAAAGCACGCTTGGCTACTTACGTCACAACTTTTCTAATGCCCCATCATCCTTAAAACTACTTTTTTACCGGTCATTAGCACGCCCCAAATTAGAATATGCCGCAGCCGTGTGGGACCCGCACAACGAAAACCAAAATTTTTTTCTCAATCTCGTTCAAAATATTTCAAATTGATTATTTATTTTAATTATAACCGTACTTCCAGCATGACTTTTATGAAAGCTAACTTATGCCTCCTATCACTAGCGTCTCGGAGAAAGATAACACGCTTAACTTTGTTTCACAAGTTCTATCGTCGTCCAATTTTTCAAAACGACCATTTCACAGCCGCAATACTGATCGCACCGTATGGACCATGGCTATGCAGTCAGAATTCAAACAAGAAATACAAACATTTTCAGTCACTCCTTTTCCCTCAGAACATCCCGGCAATGAAACCACCTTCGCAATGACATAGTCGCCATCAATGATAACAAATTTCTTCGCAAGGCTGTAGCTAACATTGTTTAACTAGGAAGTGTTAACATTTTCTTTTTATCGTTCTGCTGTCTAGAAATTCAGGAATAATTAGCTAACATTGTATATGCAGGAAATAATATCATGTTGCCTTGTTTTTTCACATTACTACTGACAGTCTTTTGCGCAAATGATTGCCTAACTACATTGTATGTATTGGTATTACTAGTGTGTTGTTTTATTAGGCTACTGTATTACTTTCTTGCAGTATAATAATACTACCCGTTTCACGTTTACCACTCCCCTCTGTAATGCCCTCGGGCCTTGAAGGAGCGAGTACCTCTGAGGGAGCGAGCAGTCAGCGAGTACTTCTATGCTGTACTTTATGGCTTTGAGCCAAGCATTACGAGGTGGATCGACGTGTTTTTGTAAGTTTAGTAGCTGTGTGCACATCATGAGCTTACCAGGCACGTCGACAACACTGGCGTTTAAAGGGTAGCCTTTGCTCGCGTCGGCACTGACAGGAAGAAATGCGGAATTACACAGATCAGAATAGAAGTAGATAGATAGATAGATAGATAGATAGATAGATAGATAGATAGATAGATAGATAGATAGATAGATAGATAGATAGATAGATAGATAGATAGATAGATAGATAGATAGATAGATAGATAGATAGATAGATAGATAGATAGATAGATAGATAGATAGCAATTTTTAGTGGTATCCCTGTGAGGTGTTAGACTGGTTGGTAGATATATAGGCAGACTGAATGTTTCCGATACTGTGTTTTTTTTCTCGCTGCCATTCGAGGTGCCATGGTGAGAAATCATAACAATTTGTGATTCAAATAATAATAAGAATAATAATTTATGAATCATTATTAATTTCTGGGGTATCGCCAAAACCACGATATGATTATGAGGTGCGCCAGTACTGGAGGGCTCTGGAAATTTATATTATCTGGTGTTCTCTTACGTGCACTACCATCGCGCATTACACGTGCCTGTAGCATTTCGCCTACATCGAAATGCGACCGCCAAGCCATGATCTAACCTAAGACTATCGGGTCAACAGCCGAGCACTGCAACCACTACGATCGCGGCGGACCGTAACGTGCTTCCGCAGGAATTTACTATGAAGCACGGGATGCATGGCGGGCCATCTGTAGTGTATAGGAGATAAGTGACGAATTAACGTTTTAAGTCGTTATGTTATTGAAATGCAGGTGATTGGTAGCTTTAGAAGTGACTACAAATAAGTAGAACTGAAAAAAAAAACAAAATGAAGATCAGCAAAAATTATTTGCGATAAAGCATCCTCATTAGAGACGCGACTTAGTTTTGCATTGCTGTGCACTATTGGCAAGAAAGAGCCTATAAGCCGTGAGATAATGGTGAAGTAAACATTCTTGTTGCCTTAGGTTTGTTTATATCGTTTTTGGTTGAAATACCTTGATAGAAATGATCGCTTTGGTGATGGTACCGTGTTTAACGCGATTATTTGAGAATATAGAATTTGAGAATATTTTTGTTTACTTGTTTAGGAATGCTCGCAGCCAGCAGGTAACTATCGCATGTAATTTGAGTGGGTCGTAGAATTCGGTTCAAGGAATATTGCATGACTGGCTCTGCAACAATTAAATAATTAATTGCGTTGTAATTAAAATTCATTGCAGTAAAATGAACTATAACTTATTCTAACACTCCCACTTGTATTAAATTGGTTATCCAGGACCTTGGTACCCTATTATGTAAATTTCACGCATTTAGAAACAGTCAATCGTAATGAGTGCTGCGATGGGATAAGGCAGTTGTCGTGAGGCTGCCTTGAAAGCTTGCTTTTCTGCATAGCGACTGTGTGAGTAGAGAAGCCTACCATAGGCCTGCTCATTGCGTAATGATAACTGATCGGTAGATTTCGTAATTCTGTAGTACTAAGAATAAGTGATTGGCGACGTTAAAGAAACGTCACTGCGTCGAGGTCACAACAACAACAAAAAAAAAAACATATTGGCTCCGCTCACAGCCGCCACTGTTCCAGTAAGAGAAAATTTGCATAGATGCCCCATCCAGTTACAGTGGCTCACTTTCCTGACATCAAGCAACTTACGCGTATTTCAGGCAGATGATTTTCCCATACAAACATTTGTTCGCGTAGCTGGTGACCGGGTGAAAACTTGACCTTTGTGCAAAATTTCAGCAAAGATCTCTATACCACTGCTCAGCAAAACGTAATATTTAAGTAGGGACGACGAACTTTAAATTCTTTATATTATGAGGTCTTGGTTGGGAAGATGTTTACTTGGCCCGAGGGCCCGGCAGAGAACACATACGGTGAACCAACGTCTCCTATAAAACTATCAGTTGTTCCGGGTACGAATACAACCGATGAGCGAAGCTCCTTAGAAATGGGACGCAAACGACTATGCGCCTGATCTCGCTGCTGGCTTTCATGAAGGCGGTAGGGTGGGAGCGGGTGGGGTCACCATGCCTTTCCAGGGTGAGTCTGCTGCGCTCGGTGGCGGGTTCAACTGAGCGAGTGTGTGCGGCGCGCGCAGCGCAGGGTGAGGGAGACAGGTGGGAGGGGGGTGCGAGTGGTGATGCGGCGGGGACCTTCGACGGCGGCGACGGGACGCCGCGCGCGGCGTTGGGCGCGCGCAGCGTTTCATTGTCTTTATGCGCCGGCGCCGGGTGGGGAGACCAGCTGCTACTACCTTCGACAAAGCGCCCGTAGCGCGCTAGAATGATGGTAGTCATTTCACAATCCACGATAAAGGAGGGGAAAGTGAAGACGACCATTATAACCAGCTGTGCACAGAGCTTATTTCTTTTAACCTCGAATTTCTGGTGCGCTAGAACCAAACCGCTCAAGGCTTAAACATTTGCTCTTAAATCACCGGCCACTGCAACGTAAAGCGATTCTTAAGAGGAGGGAGCTTCGATGGCGCGAAGGAGTGCGGGCCTAAGGAGCTCCGCTCCTAAAGAAGTAAAAAAATAGCTGTGGTGAAACCGATTGTGAGGACTCTGTTGATACGATCGCTTTAAAGTGGTCTTAACAAGTCAGCCGGATGTGTTCTTGCACTGCCAGCAAGGAGATGTAAACAGGGTCGCGCTGTATGGCATTTATTAGGAAGAAGGAGATTTAAACATTCTCGGTTTCAAAAGGTTTGTGTGCATTCGGGATTTAGACACGAATTTGTACGCGTGGCGTCCCACCATAATAGTATAGCACGTCACGCCATCGCTCGGCGCTACGCTAACATGCGGTCGCGCCACGCATTTCTCCATATTCTTCACCGGCCGCGTGGGACACGAGGGTCACGTGAGGCGTGGGGTATCGACTTGGACGGCGCGCCAGTGCTTACGCATAATTAGACAACTCATTCGGAGGTCCTCTCTGGTTTTACAACGAAGCGTTTTACCTCTATACACTATGCGCTTCCGGGGTGAGTCCGAGGGGAAGTGGAGAGGGGGAGGGGAGAGGGTATGCGCATACACAGTAAGGATGGTCACGCCGCACACCACCACCACCACCACCACCACCGGATTGAACTCCGCCATAAGATACTTCGCATCTAAAATATATTGCGGAAGAAAAAATTGGCCGCGTATCTGCGTGCTTCGCTGCAAATGTCGTCTAAGACGATAGAAGAGGCGCTGCGTGAGATATGGACGCCATCTGGCAATACGTCGGGAACATGAGTGCTGTGTTGCGGACTGGCGGTCCCGGCGCAGCAGCAGGCGAAGACCGGCGGTGATCAACACGACCGGCGGGGACGCCAGCCAGCCCGAACACGCGGTTTGGCGCGAAGCGCTGAAGCAGAAGAAACGTCCGCACTCAACGAGTACTCTCTACACACTCTTTTATTTACACGTCGCCTGGCTAAAACAGGAATGCCAGAGCGGCGCCCCATGGCATTTGTACAGTGCAATACAGAACCGAAACCGAAACACAACAATGAGCTCGTGCAGAGGGCACGGAGGAAGTCAAGTTTAACGCACAGTCGCATTTTCAGCGCATCTTAAGAAACTAGGGTCTTTAGAATTACGTATGTATGCATTTTCTATTAAAGGAACACACCACCCAATACTTCCCTAGTGATGTTGTGCCTCAGATATGCGTAATGTTTGCTTTTTGATCGACAATGTACACAGGTATGAAATTAGTCATCCGTTCAAGATGGCTGGCCCTTGGGCAAGTGGTTCAACTTTGGCCGAGTGGCTGAATCGAGTGACGTGCCGACAAACAGAAAGACAGAAAGACAGACAAAAATTTCTCCGTTTAAGTATCCCAAGAAAGACTATCGTCTTTAAAAAAAAGTCACAGTTTCGCCGCAAGGGCGAAGCAATGAATGCGATAGCAAGAAAATTACACCATTTCCCGCTAAAGGGGAGCATGAGGCGGTGCGAAGCCGGAGCACTTGCACGATCGCGTTCCGTTGGCGTTCTTTGGGCATGCTACCGACCTGGCGTCGTGGAAACCGATCGTGAGGAAACCGATCGTGAGGATTTTTACTTGGACCGCATAAGTACCAAAAATACGGTCAAGTATGCCACAAATCCCATTTTTTTTCTGATTTCACATTTTTTTTGGTAAGATTTGAAGTCTATTTTGATTTTTTTTTTGCAAAAATGCCCTTTTCTGAAAACAGCAGTAATATTAAGATTGCTTGGGGAGACTTTGAGTTAGCTGCAGAAAAAAATCGCGATATTTGAAGATCTTCGTTGTTCTTAAAAATACGTAATTGGCAGTTAAACACAAACATTTCGGAATTTTTAAATAGCACAACTAAACAGAACCTCTGTAGTAGCGCAAGCGTTATTTTGAAGCTGAACACGCAAAAATCGATTTTATATGCATTTTTATGAGGCACTGTTTAACAAAAAAACACCATTTCCCGCTAAAGGGGACCACGAGGCGATACGAAGCCGGAGCACTTGCACGATCGCGTTCCGTTGGCGTTCTTTGGGCATGCTACCGACCTCGCCTCGTGGAACGCAAAGAGGAACGCTACGCGCGTCTTGTCTCCTCTAGCCTGGCCGTTAATTCTCACAGGGCGAGCGGGGAACGCAGTCGGCAGGCATGCGAGAGGGAGGCAGCGTAGAAGAGGAGAGAGAGGGGGAGGGCACGGGCATGCGCTGGTGCTCATCGCGGCGTTGCGCAGGAGAGAATTTCGGTATGTCTAGCCCGCGTTTCGGAGGAAGAGTGGACAGGGGGAGGGGAGAGGGAAAGTGGAGAGGGGGAAAGGTGAGATGGGAAGTGGAGAGGGGTAGGGGAGAGGGAAAGCGGAAAAGGGGAGGGGAGAGGGAAAGTGGAGAGGGGAATGGGAGAGGGGATGTGGAGATATACATACTTATACATATACGGTGCATGACGGCGGCGACGGCGACGGCAAAAATCAGCCGAGACTGTCCATATAATTGCTATCGCAATAAAAATGGAGACGGCGTAGCTCGCGGCGCATCTTCACGCGCTCACGCGGCGGCTCCAGCCTAGACGCTGTGCGCTGGCGCTGCTGTAGTATGGTATAGAGCATGGCGAGAAACCCAAAAAGGAAAGACGCCGAGTGGCCGCAGCGCGTTCGCGCTGGAGAGAAAGCTGATGAAGCTCGAATACAGACTCAGAAAGCGGTGCCGTCAAAGACGTTACACCATCTCCCGCTAAAGGGGGCCATGAGGCGATGCGAAGCAGCGTTTCGGCATGTGGAGCCCGCGTTTCATCTGTAGCAGTTTCCCGCCGGCGTTGCCATTTGCGCTGGGCTTCCCCAGCCAGGAGCTCGGGGTACGCTTGCCGACGTTTACGTTGCGCTTCGGCGCTTCAGCCCGTAGAGCCTTCCGCTGCTCCGCGATCTCGGCAAGCGTTAAGGTATTACTGCAACTGGCGCCGACGTTGACGTTGGAACTCATGACACTGGCGCAGCCAGCGCAGTGACTCAGCGTGTGTACGGCCTAACGCGAGCCTTTTATCTAAATGAGGAGGGTAGTGGAGAGGGGGAGTGCAGAATGGGTGTTTGGAGAGGAGGCGTGGGGAGAGGGTTTGCACATGCGCAGTAAGAGTCGTCACGCCGCGCACCACCGCTGGATTGAACTCCGCCATAAGATGCTTCGCATCTAAAAAAACGGACATGCATCTACAGAACACGACTTCGAGGAAGAACATCCGCGTGTGCAGTCCCTCAGGCCGGAGAAGCCAGCAGAAAGCGTTTACATCAGAAAGGCGAATACAGGTTCGCTGGTAATCCATCCCCCTATGAATATTGCAGCCCCACGATGTTTTTCTCGTATGGCCTCCATCGAAATTGGTAACGTCTTTCATCATGGTAAAACCCCCTTAACCGCTTGTCTACCACAGCGGGTAGCTGTACAGCGTGTTTAGTTCTCAGATGTATGAGATATTAGCCTGGTAATGCCGCAGTGACGCAATACGCCAGCCGCGCGTAAAAGGCATTTGCGATAACTGAACAATACTCCAAATATAAGGTTTAAAACAATATTTGCACGCCAAGAAAAATAATCTTAAGCTTATATTTATCGCAGCAAAAAGATAATGAACAAATAAAACATAAATAAAGAGTGCCGAGTTAGACAGTTCCACATTCGTGAATGCTCTACAGTGCAGATTCTGCAACTCTACAGCGTGCCCTTATTGGCCGTAATGACAAATGCGTAGGTACGCATGAAGTCCTACAGTTTTACCCGTGTTGCTTCCCCAAATGCTGATGTTCGACGTTGCAGTGAAGTTTCGCAAAGGAAAACTACATGTTTTGTGGGAAGCGCCCTACAATACATAACGTTGTACCATCATCGCATAAATGCGCGAAACCTATTAGCTTTTAAGTGAAGCCAACAATATAAAACAAGTGCCTTCGAGGCACATTCGGTGCTACCGATAGAGGTGGGCTGTGTAATAACCTTTCGTCATCGCCGGAAGCAAAGCATCGTTTTAGTGCTCAGAAATGCATACAAGCGTTCTCTTGTGTATCGCAATTTGTCAAGTATACAATAGGCCCGAGGGCGCGTTTCTGCTATCGAGTCGCTGCTGTCTAGATCTTGAATCGTACCGTGTGAATACCACCGTGTCCGAACTCCTACTGGTACACACCGAGTGCTGGCCTATTTTTTTATTTCTTCTTATTTCCTTCAGTTTATGATTCTTTTAAGTATAGCATCTTTCCAAAAGGTATCAGCGAGTGGAATTCTTAGTCGGACGAGGCCGTTTCGTGCTCATCAATTGATTTATTCTTAAAACACATAGCTCATATTTGTAACTAATATACTTTTCTTTGTCTCTATGTGACCGTGTGCGTTTAATCCTATTACCTGCTTAAATATGTCTTGGTGCTATTATTAAATCGCTTTATCTGTTGGTTTTGATAGCACAAGATAATTACGTTTTGTTTCCAGAACGATTGTAATATACATCTTTTCGATTCTAGCAGTAGCCCTGTGTAGAGATTGGCAGTGTTTGTCAAATAAATAAATAAATAAATAAATAAATAATAAATAAATAAATAATAAATAATAAATAAATAAATAAATAAAAAACGGTTTCTTGAATCGCCGGCATTCCCTTGTGGCAGGCTCCAGTACATGCGCATTCGTATACTTAGTCATTTATTTATTGCGCTTTGCAGGAAACTGCGGTGACGGATTTGAGCCATGCAGCAAATCACAGGTTTGCCTTGTGTTCGGCACACAATGCTCGAGGCGTTTAGCCAAATCTCTTGTCGACTATTTCTTGTTAGGCTCAAGGCAATCCTCTTTGCACACGAGACGGGTTAGGCTCTGACTATTTCTTTGTTCTTTATTCAACAGATACCCCGCAGCGCCTAAAGGCGTTAGAGCAGGGGGGTTACAACATTGAAAGAAATGCATCTTCGTTCGCACACATAATACAACTTTGTTCAGACATAGAAACATCTTTGTTCACCTTTAAAGCACTTGATCGTAAAATACCAGCGCAAAAGACGACGGACGAACACACAGAGACAAACGAGCACTGACATCCAACCGGTTTATTTATGCGGAAACACAGAAATTTATAGCACTCACATATCACAAAAAACAGAAAATTACATCATGCGCAGAGAATCCCTTTCTTTATGAAGAAGAGCTATTGAAGGAGTGCTGACGCACTGATCACCAAGCTTATCAATCAGGTCAGCTTCTATGATCTCACCCGTAATCTGTTCCCGGTTTTTAGCGACGACACTCGACTTGACAAACAACGGAACGCACCCGCAGCGAGAACAGTGATGAGCTAGATTGCCTTGCTTATATTTTTCTACATTGTACTTGTGTTTAGATAATCTAGAATTGAGGCACCTGCCCGTCTGCGCAATGTACACTTTTCCGCAAGATAATGGTATACGGTATACAATGTTCTCTGTGCACTGGACAAAGTTAATCTTGTGCTTAATCAACTTTCTTGCGGTTCGGGTCAGTGATCCTGCAAATCTTAGACAACTTATCAGGTTCAGAAAATGCAACACGAACATTGCGCTGTTATTTTATGATCATGAGCAACCAACTAGCCCGATTTACCGCCATTGTGAGGTTACAGCACTGAATAACATAGATCATCATCCCTACAATGTACTGTTTTTCCTGTTTAATTGATCTAGGAAAAAAATGAATTTGCATACATGTTCGTTTTAGCTGGATATTACAGAATTTTGCAGCTATGATCAAGTCGTTTTGAAATGTAATGAGTAGAGGCCGGATTTTTAGGCACTAAAAATATTATTTTAAGGTGCCATAAATAGGCAGACAAACCAACGTTTTAGGTCCCAATATCGTAAATATAGGCACAATGAACTTTCACATAAATGCAAATAATTTCAAACGAAAACGTGCGCGACCTGTATCTATCACAGGCAAATAAGAATGTCATTGCCTAAGGTGACACAAAGGAGCCAACATTTGAACATAGCGAGCTTTGTCCCGCACGATTCGCACTCCCGTGTTCTGCAGAGTGAGTCGAATGTCCACTGTCGAATCAACTCACTCCTGAGTGTCTTTTCGGGATGACCGAGAAGTGCAGAGCAGGAGCAGACAGCCAGATCGCTAACAGACTAGAATAGAAGGCAGGAATTCCTCCTATTGGCGGGGTCGAATTGCGTAGAGCCAATTTCTCCCCTGGCAGTGAACCCTGGCATAGCCAGGCAGGTGGGGGGGTGGGGGGGAAGGTTCAACTTCCTCCCTCCCCCGAAAGGTGTCAGTTTTGCGTGTGTGTATATGCACGCACACATACCAACGCATGCAAACATACTATATAAAGTATGGTTGCCCCCCTCCCCCGTCCGTTCCTAAAAAAGATTTCTGGCTACGCTACTGTAGTGAACACCTTAAAAAATGAATTACAAACAAAACAAAAGCGGCGTGCACATCACATTTTTCTTTCTTTTTTGCTCTTCCCTCTCCTTTCCTCTGACGGCTCTCCGCGGTTTCGCATTCGCCAACCGCTCGGGCCATGTCAGCGCGGCGGCGAATGCTCGTGGGCGTGAATCGTTTCACTGCTGCTAGCGGTTGTTTCCGGGTGTTGGTTGAGTTGAATTGAATTGAAATTGAAATTTTATTCCGCAACAAGAACACGTTACGAGGAGGGCAGGTAAAAGCTGTGAGAACAGCTTTTACCTGCCCTAGAGGACTTATATAGGTTGAACCCAGGCCCGTAGCAGGGAATTTTTTCGGGGGGGGGACTTGCGGAAAGCCTTGACTATTTGAGAAAAACGCCTCTTTTCATTATTTATTTTCGACAAAACACTACGTATCATAAAAATTACGGGGGGGGGGGGGACCGCCCCCCCCCCCTGGCTACGGGCTTGGTTGAACCCCACGGTTCCAAACAGTCAATTTTACGCGGTAGCATGAATAACGGTCTCAAACAGCACCCGGGGCCGAAACTTGAGGCTAAATAGTGTTCATATAAGCACCAATTTTGAAAATAGGCATTTTTAGGCATTTATAAGCATTTAGGCCCGAACGCCAAAAATAGACATTCATAGGCACTATGAAAACTCTTTTGAAAGCCTTGTTAACCTCTAATTCATGCTCATATATCAAAATGGCGCGATAGGAGCTGAAGGAACAAAATAGGCATTTGCCTAAAATCCGGTCGCTAGTACTAATGAGGTTTGTGTAGGTAAGTTTTCCTGTTAATTCCAGTTTTATAATAGTAAATGAAATAAAGAAATTTTAACCTCTGTTTATAGCGGTAGTGAGAAAGTCATTCCCATCCTAGCTCAGCCTTCATTGCACTGCAGCTTTGCCTCCTTCTGTACCGGCCCAAGACGAACCTGGCAGCACGATTCTATATTTGTTCAAGGGCAACAATGAAGGGTATTTCGGCGGGGTCCCACACGGCACAACCATAATATAAGGTGGGTCTATTACAAGTAGTGTATTCCATACGCACTTGCTGAAAGCCTTGGCTATTTGAGAAAATTGAGAAAAACACCTATTTTCATTTCATTGTCGGTAAATTACCCCTCCATCAAAATTGGGGGGGGGGGGCAACCCTCAGCCCTAGCCCCCCCCCCTACCTTCCCTGACTACGAGCGTTACAAGAGCCAGTACAGACGTGGGTACATTGTCATTGTTCTATAGCGCACACATCTGCATTGTCGTCAGGATCTATCGACGTGTCGCGCTGTTCAGCTTGAGGACGCGGATGCGATTTGCGGCCACGGCGGCCGCACTTTGATTGGGGGAAATGCAAGAACGCCTGTGTACTTACAATCAAGTGCGCCTTAAAGAACCGCAGGCTGTCGACATTATTCAGTATTCTCCCACTACGGCGTGTCTCATCAACATATCCAAGTTTCGGCACCTAAAACTCAAGAAGTAATAATTATTAATTATTACGGCTCTCGATCCTTCTTATATTTCGACAGCCTGGAGTTCCTTAACGTGCATTCAAAGCTAAGCACGCGGGACTCCAGCATTTCGCCTCCTTGGAAATGCGACCGCCGCGGTCGGTATCGAACCAGCGACTCTCGGATCAGCAATCGACCACCGTAACCGCTGCGCCACCATGGCTCATTTCCTTTCATTCATCTACTTGGCCTTTATAAAGCAAGCCTCCATTTCTATGATGTACAATTTCCCACGCCTCTAACAACCTCTGTTCTGTCAAATTTCTGCTTTGCTTTTTTTCTACCACCAATATCCTAAACGTCTCTTGCTTATCGCCACCACTGACCAGATAAATGAAATTAAATAAAATAATTTTATTTACCAGAAAAGCTACATATTCTGGAAAGGTTCCTTGGCGAATCGATCCTGTGGGCAACTTGACTAGGCCAAAGAACCCTTTAGAAGGCAGATTGGAATATGATACTCTACTCAATACTTCTTAGTGCGTAGCACTTTAGACGCTCGGCTTCTCGTTCATCCTCCGTCTCACGACGCATGGTCACGCAAGGGTCAGTACAGTCAATAGAGGCCTAGATCAAGGCTAACAATGCTCAAAACCAGTGCGAAATAAGCTAACAAGGTCTAAAATGACATAAAGAGCAGAAATAACCTAGAATTAATCGCAATAATTTACCTAAAGTCGAGAAAAATGCTTCTGAAACATGCGGCTGGTACCCGTCCCACGCAAGAGAGGGCGCCACCGCCTTGGCAAGCGCGCTATTGCCAAGGCAATCGCTGAGTTGCCCGTGCTACGCACTTCCCAGATTTCACGGTAATGAAGCACGGTATTGAAGCGCCGGATTTAGAACTACACAAACACCAGCGCGAAATCCTGCGCTAATGTCGTTCTCGTCTTGCGTGTGATGTGTGGTTGTTTAGCATATAACCGGTTTTTTAAGTTAATAATTTCCATCTCGCTTCAAAGCCAAGGGCCTTTGAAAGAAAGGGCGCTTTCTCCGAACTCCGACTGGTGCGCCACTCCTCGGCGAAGGCAACAAAGACGCACATCCGAAGCGGTGTACCCGTACGACTGTGGAACTACTGTATATGCAGCGCCGAATTCGCTCGGCTCTCCACGCCGCGGCATTTCCAGAGGCGCGCGTTTACAGGCCGTAGTCCCCCCGGGGCGCACTCGGGAGCCAAATGGGGCTTCGCTTCCGGCTCTTTTGCCGTCTCGTATATTGGCCGCACTCGTGCGGGCTCCAAGGGGTAGAAATTCAATTTCCTCTCCACACCACGCTGCCGCAGCGTGCGGCGCCGGCTGCGTCGTCCACCGTACCCGAAACAACGGGACTTGCCGAGCCCCCTTTGTATTATTGCTCGTGGTTACCGATATTTTTCGGCGGTAATATCCCCCGCCCAAACGTGGGGAGCCTACCGTGCAATGGCGCGTACGGTGGTGTGTGCGCCTGTGTCCGGACATTTATTATGGTGAAAGCCCTACATGTCTCATCCAATGCGAAAAGCAACCGTCCGCGTCGCTGGCTTCGGCATCACCGTGAGTGATGCAAAAAAACATCATGCGATGACTTCACTCTATGAAGTAATCGTAATATATGACGTCACAGGGCGAAATAATTTCTTATATTGCTATTACGTCGATATGACGTGGCATAACATAACGGCATGACATGACATTGTCGCTTGGTCATAGGTGGGTAGATCATGGAGGAAGGGCAAAACCAGACTAGGTGCAGAATGCTTAGGAGTAGGCGTCAACGCAATCGACTGAGAAGGCAAGGAGGAAGAATGCGGCTTTCGCCTTCCAGCCATTTTAGACGAATGTACAAGGGCCCGTGTGACATTTTTTCTGGCGTCGCTGTAACGCATGCGCCGGAGATGATTGTGCTGTTGCAGTCGTGGAGAGTATTCAGCGCTTCAATGCCATTCAATATAGTAGTTAGCCAGGTTTCTTCGCATTCGGACCTGCTAGCGCAAACAGCTCGAAGATTGGAAGGAAGTTAAAGGGCCCCTAAACCGCTCCGAGTTCTGAGACGAGAGAGTGATTTTTTTTCGTCTCCACTACCCTTCCTACGGGCGCTAGCTCCTCCTTGCCACCTATTTCATCGTAAAACGCTTAGACAATGTCAGCACTAAGTGTTGGGCCTTTACATTTCTCGGCTACATACTGGGATCTCCGCTAACGCGAAGTGGAACGAAGTGGAATCAGTTTGATCGCGCGCCATAGTCGTGCGAGACAGGGCAGAATGGGTGTGCAACTGCATGGAAAATCAGGGTGCCAGACAATTCACAACATCCCTCGTATATGGACCAATCGAGAGCTTATATCCTTATGACGTCATGTGAAGAGACAGCTGGAGTCACGAGTTCCGCCGAAAAGACGGAAAACTTCAGGAGAGAAGAACGCGCCCGTTTTTGCATTCTCAGAGACCGTTTAGGGGTCCTTTAAGGAACAGTGATTCGGCGTCTGTGTCATGGTTTCTTTAAGATAAGTCCCATTTTCGCACACTTTAGTTTAATGTGTCTTGAACACCCGACGCAGTCACTTAGCTGGTTGGTACTGTGTTTGAGTGCTCAGCATTATGTTTTCGGTTTCAATTCTCAGCCACAGAAAAATAAGGCGAAAAGCAAGGACGATCATGTGCTGAGATTTCGGCGGCCACTCGGCGGCCAGAGACCACCAGCTGCTTCAAATTCCTTCTAGTAAAACGTGCGTACGGCCAGTCTCACATCTCTTGGTGCAGTTCTGGAGTCTTAATTACCAGAATGTTCGCTTTATTATAATGGGTATCTGAAGGCACTGTTCGCAAATTTCAGGAATATCAAGAAAAACCTACTGTCTAAACATCTTTCATCATCATCAGCAGCCTGACTACGCTTACTGCAGGAAAAAGGCCCCTCCCACGTTTCGCCAATCAACCCGGTCCTGTGCTTGCTGCGGTAACGTTATCCCTGCAGTGTCATCGGTCCGCCTAACCACCTCCCTCCCCCCTCCTCGCACGCTTGCCTTCTCTTGGAATACAGTCTCTTACTCTTAGTGACCAGTGGTTATCTCGCCTTCTCGCTACGTGCCCCGCCCATAACATTTTAACGCGAGAGCGTAAAAAGCTTGTTTCGCAGAAATTCCGATGTCAGCGAAGGCGTCGATGACGCCGTCGTTTGGTTGTGAGCGAAAATCGTAATCTTGTCGGCGATCGAAAACTCGAGAAGGATGCGAACAAAATAATAATAAAACTTTCGGGTTCGAGTGAGAATCGAACCCAGGCCATCTGCGTGGCAAGCAGGTGCTCTACCCCTGAGCAGTGCTCTTTTTATTTTTTATTGCCTCACACAAGTATTTTCACACACTAATCGTAAACTAGGGAACAGTACAATGATACACCATCAGCTGTTAGCTGACTACATGTTAAAACTTTGGCATGTGTAACAACGACTCCACTCTGCGAACCCACTCCGGTACATCCATCTGCACTTTCTGCATATCGACAAAACGAGACACACATTCGCAAAAGTAATCGCGAACAGGTCTGACTTCCACAAGCAGCTTGACGAAAGAGCATGGCTCTGTATGGAATGGCCTTTCACTATACAGAGCCATGCTCTTTCGTCAAGCTGCTTCGAAAACAAAGAACACTATATGATTGTAGTGTAGTGGAAGCAGTCTCCTTGTAGTATTGCATGGCAGAAGCGTAGAATTTCGCGAGGCGTCAAAAAAAAATATGAATTGCGCAACAAGTGGGGGTTTTAAAGGCCCACCCATTAGAAAGCGTCAGACATATTGATTCATCATCATCAGCAAAAGTATCAACAAAGCGAACAGCTGCGTAGGATCGCGTGTTCCCTTACGGACGCGTAGTGGCCCCTTCGCTTATTCGCAAGAGGGATAATTGTCGCGTAGTGGGCACTTAACTGTACTTGCAGTAGGCATTCTAGGATACTTTGAAAGGTCATTGGACAGATTTAGTAGAGCGTCCGCAACAACGTACGGACGCAGCCTGCCATAGGAAATGGCTGGCAGGCTGCGTCCGTACGTTGTTGCGGACGCCCAGCTAAATCTGTCTATTGTTACGCGCACAGTCATTCGTTTCCTTACGGCACGGTAGAGGCATGCACCGAGAACCGAAGCGAGGCGGCTACCAATTGAGTAGGCGATCCGCACGGGGCCCATCTCGTTCTACTCTTGAAGGCAAAGCTCAAGCGTCCGCCAAGTTTTCTTTATGATTTCGACTAAGATGCCCTTAACAACCCGTTTGTCTCATGACTCACACAGCTCCCTTCCTGTACCTTTAAGGTTACACCTGTCATTTTTCATTCCATGGCTCGCTGCGTCATCCTCAATTCAAGTTGAGCCCTTTTTGTAAGGCTTCAAATTTCTTGCCCGTAGAAGAAATTGAACAGACTACTGCAGAGCCAACGGCGTCGTATCGTCTGCCTTGTCGCGAACCAGCAAATTTTAGGGAACGCGCGGCCCTATTCCTCAAATAAAGGCATAATACAGTCGGAATGACGTGCTGTATTGTTTTGCTTCACTCACATACATTAAGGGGGATGTAGCAATGTATATTTATATCAGCCCATTCATGACGTTGTAACCTACACCCTACTCAGTGCTTCCTCGCAACCTTATCGTAGCTGTGCTGATGACTAACCGATACAAAGGGCGAAAGTTTCGCCAGATTTATTCATCCATGGCACTTAATTTACTGGGTACACCCTAAAAAGTAAAGAAGGAAAATGGATATAGAGGTTGCTCCTTCAGGGGAGCAACTGATCTACCACAGCCATTCCTCCTTTTTGGGAGTAACTGCGAAGGGACAAACTGTCACTCCCCCGCCCGTTTACTCCTTAAGTGTTGCTCCCTCCCGATACTCCTGAAAGGAGCAACGGTTACTTTTTGCGCGAAGAAAAATTCAGTTCTTTGTTGGCATATAGAGAATTATGAGATATATACGGACATGTGACTAGATCTGCAATTGATCTGAATTGAGAAACAAGTTTACCAAAATTTGCAGGAAACACACAGGATTCGAACTCACGGCCACTTAATCACCGTGCGCGCACGCTCACCACTACACCACGGCCCGCAACGGCACTGCCGGAAAGGAAACGGGGTTATCTAGGCACCAATGGGTCGTTGTGCCTTCTGAAGCGTTAGTGTAACGAGCATAGGCGTGCGAACAGGGGAGACAGGAGTGGAACCCCCACCCCTCCCCTCCTTCCCTAGTTATCTATAAGGAGGCGCCAATTCCGCGCCACAACTTTTCTCGGTTAGGCCTGTCACGCCATTGGTTAAGGCTCAAGATTATGGCGACGCAAGTTTCGTTAATATAAAGACGGCCGAGGAACCTGGATGTTGCATTCCATGGCATTGGCGTAGCCAGGGGTTGGCACACCGGGCCCGTGCCTCCCCCCCCCCCCCCCGGAATTTTTACTCCCACGAGATACAGATGACAAACTGACGCTCGGCCACACTTACCGTCTCGGAACCCATGTGGTATCAAGGGCTCGCCCCCGCCCCCTTCCGACGACCCTGCCCTCCCGAAACAATTTTCTGCCTACCTTCAAGCATCAGCGCAAGAACGGACAAGGGACAAGAAAGGGAGCATAGACGAGTGCTCGTCTATGTTCCCTTTCTTGTCCCTTGTCTGTTCTGCGCTGATTGTTGAAGATGGATTACCAACTAGCCCAGCCTCCAACTTTGTTTCTGCCTACGCCACTGTTGCAAGGGCTGTTTACTTCGAACCTTTACGCCCGGAAAATTGCGGACCAATGGCACGCCGCTGTGAAAAGCACGTCAACAAATCACTCATTTTTTTGCATCCATTCCGGACCTTGTTTTCTTTCAGACTCGACAAACAAGGGGGGGGGGGGGCACTGCGGTAAAACTGATCCCCTCTACACCCCCACCCCCACGCAGAACACTGAGGCGCACACTGATATCGCACAGTACACGGACCTCTAGCAGAAAGGTGACCGCCGCGGCCGGGATCAAACCGGAGACCTCCGTTAAGCAGCCGAGCACCGTAACCGCTGCACCATTGAGGCAGACCATGTGCTACTCTAAAGGCTCGCCGTCGCCTCCGTAAGCGTGGCAGCGTCAAAAGAAACCGCTGATCTCAGTAACAGGAACCAAACCTATCTAATGCTTGAGCCTCTGCGTGACCTCAAACTGTGCGATGGCCGACTTCACGATTTGTAACTGTCACTTCTTAATCACGATTAACGGTGGTAACCATTACAATATTGCACGGCGTGCCATGCGCAGGCGCGGGAATCCTATAGAGTATACCACGTGTCGCTGTAAGTCCCGACAAGTCGTCGAAAAAGGAAGTGGAAAAAGGAAGCGTGGCTCTTGCAAGTCACAATGTAAATGTAGCAGCCGGAGTGACTCAGCGTTTGTAGCTGACGATTAGCGAACGCGGAGCGGTCTGTTAGAGAGAAAAGAAATGTACGTAAGATAATTAACAAAGAATTCATACGGCCCCTTATATATTCGCCTAAGGTGACTCAAAGCCGAAAGCCATCTATCTTCCTATTTTCCTTCTTCTCCTCAGTCGATTGCACTGACCCCCCCCCCCCTTCCTCTCCGAAAACATTCTCCACCTAACGTTGTTTTACAATGCTTCCAGGATTTTAGGCATCGCATCTCTCTGCACTGCCTCCGAGATTGGCCCATGTTTTACCAAGCGACTCGGACGTGGGATGACGTCGTCGCGTGATGCGAGGTCATGTGAAGTAACGATGACGTCAGAAATTTGGCATCCTGTACCATCATGATGATGTCACATGATGAGTTATTGCTCCACTTCCTGTTCACACCGACGCCGCCGACGGTTACAAATCTTCCAAATGAAGCAGTTTTTATTTTCACTATGATTCTTATTTCGTAGGGAGCCGTGGGAGATCCTCTTCGCTCGGCCAGGGCTGGAGGTCCGGAGAGGCCTCTTGGACCAGGCGGAGCACGTAGCCAGGATCACTGGAGTTCTGGAATAGGGACCCACCTACTCGCTCTTTCTCATTCTACCCCTTCCCCTGAACAATCGATAAAGTTTTCCACAACCACCATTTCGCGACCGACCAAACAGAAAAAAATAGCCCTTGTATTTCATAATTATGCTTAGTATTTCATGTCATTTACACTGTTTGTTAATGTATAACTTCACTATCGTACAACGCTTCCTATAAGACTATTATTTGCGCCCTTTCTATCCCTTAATGCTGAAAAACAACTATTGTTCATTCTTAACTGCTGTAACCAATTTTTTATGCATACATTGTAAAGGATGTACCATTGCAGTTTCTGACTTCGGAACCTCCTTCAGCATAATAACATCCTGCAATCTTTTTAATGGTCACAATGTGCTGATTCTGATTTTTGTGTCTGATGAGTCATTTAAAGGTTTCGCCTTGATAACTGTTGCGGAAAAAGCACCTTTTTACACTCTTTTACGTTCCACGACATGTGAACTCCTTTCAATATGAAGGATTTTTGGAGAGACCTCTCGCGATTTAGAGCCATTCATCATCAACAGCCATCATTGCTAAGGGACGCATTCAATGCCGTAGCGCCTCGCAAGTTGCAAAAGCGGTAGCAGCGTAATCGATAGACTGGTGTCTCTATCGATTACGCTCAGTGCTGCGCTGTAGCCCATTCCTTGCACGCTCCGCTCCATAATGACACTATTGGGAATACGACTGCTTTGTCTTCCTGATAAATGAGGATTCCATTGTAGTGAAAGCGTGTAGATTACTGGACAAGCACGCTTGGCAAGCGAGCTATACAGGGAGCCAACTGTCCGGTCGTTACTATTCACGTCCTTTAGATGCTGTGAGCCGACAGCAAATGCCTTAGTCGCAAAGTTTGTTTGTTTCCGGGCGGAATACTAAGATGTTCGCACGTTCTTAACATACGTTTGCTCCATGCGTATGAGTTAGCTATTCCTGTTTGTGCTACATACGAAAACGGTAGACGTGCTTCCTGTTTATGCTAGCTGTAATTTGTGCGGCCTATCAGAAAACTACCATCATCATGAACAGCTATGCGCAACAGAAATTGGGCAAATCCCACTACTCACCACTGGTTCACAAAGCGAAAGAAACAGAGAAGGTTATAAAAAGAAGGAGAGCGAAAAAAATTGAGAAATTATAGGAATAAAGACATAAAAAGATCAAAAGACAGAGAAAGGGAGAGAAACACAGAAAAAATCACAGCATATCCACGGAGTGAATGATGATGAGTGGGCGAAGCTGCGGAGGTTCATCGGTAAACCGTGAATCTTCCGTGAATTCTGCCCAGTACATCATCACCGACGTGAGATCGGGCGCGTTTATACTAAAGGTTCGATGAGTTATGACGACTTGCAGCTCACTTTAATTTTACATGTACGCTGTGAATTTTCATTGTTTAGAAAACCATTGCTTTAGAAAACATCTGGCGTCTTTCGTTAAGCAGCTGGCGTCTTTTCGTTTTGCTTTAGAAACATCTGGCGTTCTTTCGTTTTGCTTTTACAAAACATCTGGCGTCTTTCGTTGGTTTATTTCATCAATCAACGGCGTTTTGAACAAAATTTTTATTGTTTAATCACGCACAGGAGAAATCTCACCAGGCACTACCTTGGAGGTAAACAATGGCTGCTAATGGGAATGAGAGACAGAAGAAGTCGGCTTTTAGCTAACACTTACACTTCTACTTCTACTAACGTTTCCTACTGGAACATGCCAATGGCTGCTAATGGGGAATGAGAGACAGAAGAATTCGGCTTTTAGTTAACGCGCACGCTGCGAATTTTTTATTGTTCAACAACGCACAGGAAAAATCTCCCACCGGCATCACCTTGGAGGTCAAAGCGTAAGACTGGTTACGCACTACGACTACGACTACGAGGGACGAACGGGTGCCGCCTTAAGGAGCTTCGCCCCTAAAAAGAACTGGAAAGACAGAGAGAGATATAGGAATGTAACTTAATAGAACTTTTTGTTGGCCTACTTGGTACATGCTTACTGAAAAGCCAAAAAGACGCGTACCTTCAAGGAAAAAAGTAAGGACAGGACAGAAAGGGCGTCACTTGTGAGGCGATGGGCGCGCGCAGGGTCGCTGTGGTTATATATGACGCTGATGTTCTGGGAATAAAGTTAGTTGCGAGTGACGCCCTTTCTGTCCTGTCCTTACTTTTTTCGTTGATGGTACGCGTCTTTTTGGTTTTTCAGTAAGATATAGGAAGAGAAGCACACAAAGAGCGAGAAAGAGTTAGAAAATAGTAGAAATATCAAGAGAGAAATAAAGCGAAAGAAAGAGAGAAAAAAACATGGTTGATCCCTCCGTCATAAGAATCGGCATAACACGAAAGTAACACGCGTTCTTACAGAAGTAGTCGAATGTCTACATTACATTGTCATAATATAGCTTGCCCAACACCTATTGGTGTTTTGCAGCCATAGCACCGTTTAACACGGACGCACCCATATTGATGCTTGGTGGTACATCTCCATCCCGGTGTCTAACGTCCATGATCAATGACTAAACAAACCCTTGTGGTAGCTGTAGTAGTTAGCGGTGAGAGCGGAATCAGAGAAACCGGTGTGACAGCCAGAAAAGCGTCACTAATTTGACGCAGAATTTGGGCTAAAGTGGCAATCCTGCTGCGTGTTAAAGATTTATTCAACACCACGGCCGGACTAGAGCGAAACGCAACGTGCGTCGTGTCTCCTTTCTAGCCCGGTCGCGATTTTTCTCGGGGCGAGCGTAAGCGAAGAACGCGGTGTTACAGCCAGGCGGGGCAGGCGCGCGACGCAGAGCTATTTTTAGCCGCCGTGGTCGCCATCTCGCGGTGTGTTAAGGCATTGACAAAATTGAAGTTCTCCTATCGGAAACGCGCCGATTGGGACGGACGCGTAGCAGCGAGGCGTTGCAGGAGCCAATGGTGGAGGCCATCGTCATGATGCATTACTATAGTGAACTGTAGCATTACTTCACTTCACCGCTCCCAGACACCTACTCCGCCAAACCAAGAACACTTCGAGAGGAAAGTGTGATATATAAAAGGCGCGTTCGTAAACTTCGAGAGTGTGTGACCATGCCGCTGTGAGAACTGTGCCCAGCATCTGTTGTCGCGGACCGAGAGGCCGTGAGTTCGCCTCCTGTTGACGGAACTTCTTTTCTTGATGTTTTTCTTTGCCATCTGATCATGTGTATTTTTCCGACGTCATTTGCGTGATGGAAATACGTCACTGAAGTCTTGGTGGACCCCGGCATAAAACACTTTCGCGTTAAAAAAGTCACAGTTTCACCGCGAGGGCAAAGCACTGAATGCGATAGCAACATATTGTAGTACTATACGAAGTCAGGCTGGCAGCTAACGGTTTTGTATGCGATCTCGCGTAACTACAAAACGCTGGTGTAAGAGAATACGGCCGCTCCAGGGAGAGATGCTCTCCGCATAGCCACTTCGCGTTGAGAGCGCAGCACGTAGAAAGTAGGGTGCCTTGATGCGCGTTTTGTTGCGCGTTTTGGCGCACACATCGAGGCACACTAGTAGAAAGGCATACGAGCCGCCCTCTCTGATGGTTGTCGAGATAGCGCGCGCGCGCCAGCGATCGCGACCGCGCCCTTAGATTGAAAGTTCAAAGTTGCTGCTCGCGCGACCCCTCGGCCCTCCACGCGTCTTTTCATGGTCGTTAAAGACGGGCAGGGCGTTTCCTGTCTGCTTCGACGGCAGGCCTCTCGAGCGGGGTGATATTATCGCATGCATCCTCCGAGCGATGGAAATGGGCCGCATCGTCCGATCTCTGCTTCGGCCGCGTTCGTCGACCCCGCTCGCGCGCTTTTATAATATGATGCGCGGGGGATCTTATCAATTTGGACTTCATACGGGAGGGACATGGCGGTGACGGCAACGGCAACGGTGACTTCGACGGCGACGGCAACGGCAAAAACCCGCCACGACTGTCCATGTATTTGTTATCGCAATAAAAAGCAGAGATAAAGAAACGACCGTTCTATGTGAAGTGCGAATGCTCGGTTCTGTAATTTTGGCATCCGTGTCGTGGCTAACCTAGCTAAAGCCTAGCAACAGCCCAGAAGCAACCAGTTGAGACTGCAGAATCATCCAGTATCGCTGTGTCAAGCCTTGCACGATTTAGTGCAAGGTTCGCCTGTTTTTTTTCTGTTTTTTGATTGGCTGATATAGTCATTTGACGAACACTGTTCTTCATCTTCTTTACGTTTATTCATTGTTTGCATCAAAATGTTTAGATACAGTTATATATTGGGGTGAACAACCACCTATTCAATCGATGCTTGCTATAACAAACAGGTTTCGGTGGCGGCGGAGTACGCGAGAAACCTGGCGCCGGCGACTGTACTGAAATATTCTGCCCCCGGAGGTGCGGCGGTCACATGCGTATATGTATGCGCAGTTTTCTAATGGTGCTCTCTCGATTGTCTGCTTGTCGGTGATCAACCGTTTCTGATATGGCAATCTGATCGAGGTGACTTGTCATTTGCCTTTGCCACATTTCACTGTTGCCTGGATGTGAACCTGTAATTGTCGTTGTTGCCTGTAGCAACTCAAGTGTTGCGCTGGTAATCACGTGTATAAATCTCGAATGCCCGGCATGGAGGAAGAAAACAGTTAGGGGGGAACATTGCGGAACGCGTTAGAAAGAAAAGTCAGTTTCACCGCAAGGGCGAAGCAGTGAATGCGAGAGAACAAATTGTAATGTTATATGAAGAGGGACTGGCATTTAACTCTTTTGGATCCGATCTTGCGTAAATCTACAAAACGCTGGGGTAAGAGAATACGGCCGCTCCAGGGAGCGATGCTCTTTCCGCACAGTGTCTTCGCGTTGAGAGCGCAGTACGCAGAAGGGTATACGACCCGCCCGCTGATGGCTTCATATAGCGCGCGCGCCAGCGATCGCGACCGAGCCCTTAGAATCAAAGTTCAAACTTGCTGCTCGACCGACACCCCCTCCCCCTCCCCCTCGCGTCTTTTCATGCTCGGTCAAGACGGGCGGGGCTTTTCCTCTCTGCTTCGACGGCAGGCTTCTCGAGCGGAGTGATGTTAACGCATGCGCCCTCCGAGCGCCGGAGATGAGCCGACTCGTTTGATCTCTGCTTCAGCCGCGTTCGTCGCCCCCGCTCGCGCGCCTTTACCCGCGGTAGAACATACGACACGCGGGGGATGTTATAGATTTGAACTTTATGCGAGACATGACGGGACAAACCCGTTGAGAGTCCCCATGCAATTGCTATGGCAATAAAAGAAAGAAAGAAAGAAAGAAAGAAAGAAGAAAGAAAGAAAGAAAGAAAGAAAGAAAGAAAGAAAGAAAGAAAGAAAGAAAGAAAGAAAGAAAGAAAGAAAGAAAGAAAGAAAAGTAATATGCCAGGCACGCACACGACAAGCTTCACTTGCACCGATTTTCCCGTCAGGGCAAGGGCTCCAGAATTTTTTTAATCAGCATTGCGCATAATCCTCGTGTGGTCTGTATAGACACATAGAAGTACAGTGCCATAAGTTCTGAGTATCACTAATGTGTTTTTGTGAGAGCATTATTCAAAGAACCCGGCTAGAGTGTTCTGACTTCATTAAAGAAGTTCAGGATTTCATGCAGGCTTTGGTAACAGATACCTTTCATAAACCTTTCATAAAAGAGCTTGCGATTGTTATTTTATCTCGGACATATCGGTCTTAACAACGCACCCCGTTAAAGGTAACGGGTATGAATAAACCAAATTATATGACTGTGCGAAAGTAGCTTCTGTCGGCATAAAATTTGAGATAATATGAAAGAGCCCTTCTGCGGAAGTAAAAGGGTGCCTCTTCATGTCGCACCGGTGCATTAAGAAATCCTGTGAGTGTACATGGCGTACTTTAAGAATATGTAAATTAGGCGTCGCTTGTATGAAATGTGCAGTCTCTCCTCGAATGCATTAACTCCAAATTTCGGCGCTTCCAGCCACTGAACTAAGGTTTCATCTTCGATAATACGCATTCTTTCCTTGTATGCCAGAAAATTTGAAATTCATGCAGAGACTTTTCAATAACCTTTACCCGAAGCCTCTAGGGATTTTGTTTTTTTTGAAGCGCATCTATATGTGCGATAGTTCAGCCCGCGTACCAGTATTGAACCGGTGTTCTTTGAGGTTTCGTGCACCAATAAGAAAAAGAAAGAATAATAGTTCAGAAGGCCTTGCCGTATTGGAAAAATGGGCGCAAGTGTCTGCGTGCCCGACGTACCACCTTTTTTCTTTCTTGCCCTCTTTTCCTCTTTCTTTCTTTCTTATATTCACATGGCGCAATGCTCCCTCCTAACTTGTTCCTTCCTTCATGCCAGGAATCGGGCCTTCATGCACGTGCTCAGGAATGGATGCTATGAAACGATACGAAACAGAAAGGAAATAGAAGAACGCTAAGTGAAGAGAACATCCGATCAATAAAACGCCCAGCATCATTCTGGCGTGGATGTTCGCAAAACCTTAATCGAACCGAGAAGCAGGGAACATCCTCTCGTATGAAAAAGTGTCAGGCTCCATCAATAGGAGAAATATCTCCGGCACCAGCACGGCGCGCCGATAAGCTAGGTGGCAAATTGGCACGCCCATCATCCATTTCTTTCAAGAACTTCACTGACAGACCCTTTTATGACAGGCTAACGTGTTGAAGGATAACAATGCGGGGAAAAAAGACCGAATGCCACGGAGATCGCCTTTCGTTTCTTAGTGCTCTTTATCAATGCCTGCTGGCCCTATCTAATAACATGTCCTTCATCAGCATTGCCATGAATACGGAGAGCTGAGCGAGTTGGTGTGTATCCAACTTCCCGTCAAAACTGAGGGAAAATACGCAGACGAGGAAAGAAACGAGTGAGCATTAGCGCTGAAATGCAACAAACGGTTCATTTTGAAATATACAGATGAAGTAGAGGGCCACATAAGTGAAATTAAAAATAGAAAAGAAACTGTCTCGCGAGTGGGGGTCAATACAATCGACTAGTAGGAGGAGAAACAGGAAGAAAATAAAATAATAATAATAATAGGATGGCAGTAATGATAATGATGATGATAATGATGGATTTCTCCTTCGAGCCGTCTTAGGCAAATACATGAGAACCCCGTGAGTTTTCTCACGCTGCTGTGCCTTCAATAATTGATATGCACTGCTCGTAGTAAATGTCTAAGTAATGTTGCCTAATGACCTATCGGGTGGTAAACAACGCCAGCGGTTTCTCGAGACTTGTAAAATAGAAACTTGATGCATGCAACACCGCTAGCGACATTCTCGTAATGTCGTCGACATGACACTCATATAAGATTTCATGGTGGTTTTCTGATAGCCCCAGCGGTAGTTACTTTCCGTATACGTCGCGCTGGCTTGTCTCACTTACAACAACAGCTGAGGAATCCAAAACCACCGCTTAACTTTGCTGTCGCTGCCCATTAACGACCTTTGTTTCTTATTTTGTAAGCTTTTGTTGTATGTAAATTTTTTTTAATATTCGTTTCAATGACAGTTTAAACGCAGCAAAGTATTTCCATTCCGACGTAGAGTTAGTTTGCGCCTGACCGTCATAGCACCTTTATAAACAAAATCTATGTTGTATAAAACAAAAAGAACACTGGTATATATCGCACCATATTATTTGCCTTCTGATACCTTGAGCTTCACTATCCGTTCAAAACTTCTGCTCACTTGTTCTGACCCCCGATTTTCTTCCTGCAACATTCCAAGCAAATTTTGCTTAATTTGACCGTTAACGAGGTATTTGTAACTTTAGCGTTTAGTTCCAATGCTGCTACTACCTGGATGCTCCCCAGCAGGGCTTGATTTTCAGGCATATTTGTTCTTACAAGAGCTAGCAAACAATTCTTTTCTGCCGTTTTTGTAATTATCCATAAACGTTTTTTTCTTCAGAGCCAATAAACATTCGCTGCTTTTGTTACTTTTTATGACGCCTCCGAGTTGTCTATTTCCATTTTTTATTACTTGGTACTTTGCTTCGAGCTTTCATGACCCCATGTTGAATTCTCTCTCTCTCTCGGGCATTGTGGCAATGTTCTTAGCGCATTATAGCCACCCCAATTTGTTCATATATGTAACTGTTTCTTTTCTTTCGATAACAACTACACGGACACTCAAGGCGCAATTTTGCCGTCGCCATCGCCGTCGTGCTTCGTATGAAACCCAAATCGATAACATGGCCCGCGCGTAGTGTGTTCTATGTACGAGCGAAAGCTTGCGAAGGCTGCTGACGGACGCCGCTCAAGCAGAGATAAAACACGCCGGCCGGCTGCGTTGGACGAAGGAGCATAAAGGGGCAACGATGTGGGTTGGGGAGGGCAGGCTATGTCACTCGGGCAGCAACTGGGAACTTTGGTAGGAGGGCGCGGTTACGTTGCCTATCGCGACAGACATCAGCAGGTGGCTTCTACCTGTGCTGTGCTCTCACTACTTCGCGTTGAAGCGACAGATAGCATGAAAATCGCTTTTATCCCTGGAGAGGCTATAATCTGTTACGCCAGCACTTTGTGGAGTTACACGAGACCGGATCCTGAAAAAGTTAGCGGCTAGCCTTACTTATATTATTGCAATTTGTTCCTATTGCATTCATTGCTTCGTCCTTGCAGCGAAACTGGGACTTCTTTTGAAAGTCAGCATTCCTTTGCGTTTCTACGACTTCAAGAAATGCCCAATTGAAGAGCCTCAGCGCAGCAATCTCCTGACGAAGAAGCGCACTTGTGAAGGCTTCTCGATGCTACAAGTGGAACGCCACTTCACTCGATCGCGTTCGAGTACGCGCAGAGAGTAACTCGTTACGAAAATTCCACTGAGGAACCGCCCTCAACTGTCACCGAAGCGCATGCACCACTCCGGCCATGAATCTTTTCGCAATTGCGTGTCATACTCAGTCTGCTTGAATGAGTCTTGAGGCAAGGTGTACAGAAGAAAATTTCTCTCCCTCAAGATAATGCTTGGGAGAGCACAGGTAAAAGCGTGCGCTTTCGCGAGACACTGAGGTAAATTACCTTTGAGTCACCTTTATTTCGCTTTCTTTCACTTCAGCATTTGCTTTACTGTTTGACAATTCGAGCTTCACAATTTCTATTTTAGTCACCTTTATTCATTTTAACATTTCAGTCACTTTCTATGCACTCCAATTCAGCTCTTTATTTCACACAAAAAATGTCTTGGATAAAAGGGCAAAAAGGAGATGTGGTCTGCCTCACTTTAGAAGAACTTCTTGCTGGGCGAGTTGGTGCATGTTCGTGGTGGGAATCGTTGCGCATTCAATCGGACGAACACAGGAAGGAAGGACGTTTACTCTGTCCTTCCTTCCTGTGTTCGTCCGATTGAATGCGCAACGATTCCCACCACGAACATGCACCAACTCGCCCAGCAAGAAGTTCTAAAATACTTGACCAGCACAGAGGGCCCCTTTCTCAATGTCTCACCTTCACCTTTTGAAGTCAACGCCTGTATGAACCTCATCGTCAACTCAACGTGCCGCGCCAGGTACATTTCCTTTTGTCTGCGAAAGCGGATCATTCCCGAGGATGTGAGTGCAATGTTTGGCTACCTCAAACCGCATGTGGGCCTCTTAAGGCGTATTTGCAGATACCTAAGGGCGGAACTATGGCGCCAGGTGCGCAGAATGCAAGATCTGTTACGTATGCTTTGCTATACGTCAGAACCAGCTTGGCTTGCAGATGTCAAAGTGCGCTGTGCGAGAAGGCTTGCTGCTCAGCTGACGGAGTTTTGGTGGGGCCGGTGCCTCAATGAAGTGCTTATCCGCTCTAGATCGGAGAGCAAGATGAGTCGTCCAAGAGGCCTTGTAGCCCTCGGAGGTGTTGTGCTACCTGAAGAAGTTGCCTGCATATTAAATAAGGGCCCGAAGTACAGTTACGAACCTGTGGTTTCAGCTCACGACCTCTTAGCGCTTAACCGGAATGTTTCGAACAAAGCGGACCAAGAGGCTCAGGAAAGATGCCTTCTTGAAGGAGTAGAAGCCCTCAAGAAAACGGTGAACACGAAGGCCACCAAGTGTGCGAAAGACCCCACAAAAAGCGTCGTTACGTTCTTCAAGAAAAATAATCTACGGCTACTTCAGGCAGACAAGACTGGAGGTTTCGTCGTTCTAAGAGAAGAGGAATTCAACATCAAGGCGGGACAAGCAGTCGCCAAGAACTTCATGCGCGTAAAGCCAAGTGCCATAAGGATCAAGAGCCGAGCTGTAGCTATGTGCAAGAAACTTGAGTTGACTAAGCTTGCTAGTTCAATAACTAGCTGTAGGACGAAAACGCTTTCGGTTTTCTTCAGTGCAAAAACTCATAAGGACGCTGTGCCGTTTCGAACGACCGTTAGTGAAAAGGGCACGTGGCAGTTCCTAATCAGCCGATATCTGCAGAAGCATTTGAGTGTCCTACACGTTGAAGATCCTTTCGCCACAAAAAACTCTGGGGACGTTGTTAATTTTTTCAAGTCCAGTGAACATGTAGGCTATGCTTTTTCTGTGGATATAGAAGATCTGTTTTATTCAGTGCCTCATGATCAATTGTTCGTGGCAGTCAGGGAGTGCATCGAGGATAATGGCGTGCTAAGCTTTCAAAATTCTACACATTTGCGCTCTTTCCGTTTACTCTGTCCTTCCTTCCTGTGTTCGTCCGATTGAATGCGCAACGATTCCCACCACGTCTGCCTGAGGGGACCCTAGCACATGAATACACACTCAGAGCATAGACGACGGAAATAACATTATACATTAATACATAAAAACGCAGGTTCATACAAGATGAACAAAATGTATAGCTTTACAATAATAAAGAAATGTCGTGAAACAACAAATACCGAAACCTAAGGAACCTATGACGTCATACACAACTAGTTAATTTTTAGCACAGAAGAGGAGGTAAGTTCTGACATTTTTTTTTAAAGAGCATGGGGACAGTGATTTCTGTATAATTTCTATGGACTGTGTATGCTGTTGAGAAGATGTGGAATTAAGTATGTTAGCGTTTGAGCAAGCTTAATTGACATGTGGATCGCATATGTTTTACACTAGTTCACCTTTGATTCCTTTATTTGAGCCTAATAAATATTTTATTCACCTGGTGCCCTAATCATCCATTCTAATCGTTTGGTATATCATCAAGACAATACGTACAAACTGCTCCCTCTCTTTCCTTGAAGCTTTCTCTACTTACCCGTTTTTGCACTACGTTGGCGACCGGCCCCCATTTTGGCAGCATTCATGCTCACGCCGCCAGACATTTTTTAGTAATGAGCGCTAATGAGCCTTAAGAACGTGAAATAATTAGAGCACTACGCACTCTACTATGAAAGAGCTGTAATGAGCGGTCCCTAAATGTGAGCATGATCAAGCTGTGAAAAGTCCGTGAAGTGTAGTGTGTGTGCGTAATCTGTGTAACGAATACCGTCTCTAATGTTACTCCGCCTATCGACGATGCCCTGGTTATTCCCCAGGTTCCGAAATTCTCCTTTCTTGTAGGTGGTGCAAGACGTTCATATCGCTTACCTGAGCCTCTCTTATTATCGCTCCAGTCTCAAAGTTCTTAATGAGAGGTATGGTCTGAGCAAATCGGAGATATTCGTATTGAAAGCGTAACGCCAAAAATTCAGGAGCCCTTCCCCGCAAGCGAAGATTCGCGTGTGCGTGCCTGATGTTCTTTCTTTCTTTCTTTCTTTCTTTCTTTCTTTCTTTCTTTCTTTCTTTCTTTCTTTCTTTCTTTCTTTCTTTCTTTCTTTCTTTCTTTCTTTCTTTCTTTCTTTCTTTCTTTCTTTCTCTCTTTCTTTCTTTCTTTATTTATTTCTTTCTTTATAAGTAGCGGCCGTCCTGGGATCGCTGTTTTCAGGCGGTACAACAGCGCAACGAAGGGACCATCACGCGATCACGGAAACGCGGTTTAGGAATTCAATTTCTGCGCAGCCGGAATTTTCCTGAAATGTGCAATCACTGATACCGACCTTAAGCGTTGTCCAGCAGATCGCTTTTAGTCCGCGAGCACGAACTATTGCAATGAAACGCCCACATGAAGTTTACTGCATGCGTTTTTTTTTTTTTTGCATCGTCGGTAGAACACACTCATATGCCTCAGTTCAGTTCACATAGGGCGAGCACGGGCGCATGGACTAATGTTCAATGCACTCACTATCGGACCGCGGGGACGCGGGTTCAAACCACAGCCCCGGAAAGGAAATTTACTAAGACGAAAGCCTTATACGCCTCATCAATTTTTAAATAAACCCATAACAGGAGATCATCACGTTATATGGTGTCCTGCTCACGAAGGATTGGAGGGGAACGCCATGGCAGACCGTATAGCTCAAGGCATCACCAACCGAGCGACGGCAGGCCATGACGTTGAACCTCTTTCCAATTCGCGTGATATCCTTCTCCAACAAAGGAAGCAAAGAAGGGAATACGGGCTTCCACATAAAGACTTAGATAGCCAACAAAGCAGGGATTGGAGACGCATACAAACCAATAGCTTTCCCAATTTGTACCATCTAAGTAGAATGTATCCCTCAAGATTTAAAGATACCTGTCCGTGGTGTTCACAAGCACCAACACTCAGGCACATAACATGGGAGTGCACCCAGAGGCCCAAACACATCGACAGCCCACACATCACTAAGCAACCACACATGTTTCACAGGCAGTGGGAGGCATGGCTTGCGCACGAGGACAAGCAGAGCCAAATAGCTTTGCTTGACCAGGTACAGCGAGCCGCTCGTGCCAGCGGAGCCCTGGACTGAGGGCCCGACCAAACTGCCTGCATTTTATTTTATTTTTTTTTTTCTGAATAAAGTTTCCTCCTCCTCCCCCTCATCAAACGCGAAAATTTAGCGCCGTCGGCGTCCACGCCAGTGATGCAAGAAATCATCAACGCATGATGATCGCCAAAATTTATGACGTCACAACGTCACATGGCGTAACGTCACATGGTGACGTCTTCACATGACGCAGTAGCTTGGTGAAACGTGGGCAGATGTGGGCTGTGCAAAACCAGTTGTGGTGCCTCCGGTCCTGGAGTCAGTGCAAAACCACATTTGGGGCAGAAAGCTTTTGGCAGGGCAGGATCAGTACGTCGCCTGAGGAGAAAAAGCATATGATGTTCGTTTTTCAGGCGTCTTAGTTGAATGCATAAGGGACCCTGTGAGTTTTTTTTTTATTTTAACACGAAAGCGTTTAATGCCGGGGTCCACCACGGCTCCCCTGATATATTTCCGTCACGGATATGGCGTTGTAAATGATACAGTAACATATGGCAAACAAAAAACTACAAGAAAAGTTCCGTTGCCGGGAGTCGAACCTACGGTCCCTTGCTCCACAGCGCGCGGCGCGAAACCACTCGGCCAAAGAGAGTACGTTCTTCAGCTTGCTAACGGCAAGCTATTTATATACACCATTTACCGTTCGCAGTACTCAGAGCTCGATGGCTTCAGCGTGTTCTTGTTATCACTACCGAGATGGCGCGAAGAGCGCTCAGGCACGCTTTAAAGGTCGTTGCCCCGCGCGTCGCGATGCGAGCGCGCTTTTGCCGGGGGTGTCGCTCGTGCGCGCGCGCTTATCTCGTGATGCGGGTGGTTTGTACATCTTGCGCATCTTGTCCTTTCACCGTAAGTTTCCGATGGCGTTAAAGAAAGCACGAAGGTCACTTCGCTCGCTGCAGCGGCCGCGCTTCCGAAAGAAGCGCGCTGCTCACACATAAAGAATTAACAATTCTGACAGTTGTTAGTTCGCGCTCGTTCTGTGTGTTTAGTGCGTCCTTTAAGCTTTAGTGCGCAGTGCAAGTTTCGAGCTGCTTGCCGTTCTTCGCGTTATATTACAGTTTGCTGCTACAGCATTCATTCCTTCGCCCTGGTGGCGAAACAATGCGCAATAAACGCTCAACTACCCCTGTGAAGACATGTTTCAATTTCGTGTTATACCGATTCCTATGATAGGGGGATCAGCCATGTTTTATATTTATTACTTCTTTTGTGCGCGCAAGCCAGCTGTGGGTGAGGAGGGTTCTTTGGAACGTCACCAGCTGCAGAGGTCAGTCAGTGCAAGCTTCGCCTGAAAAATGAAGAGAAGATATAAGGCAAATACCTGTTTTCCATCTAGGTCATTGCCTTCTTCAAGGTGTAAGATATATAAAGTCTATATCGCCCAACGTGGCCTTGTTCGTAGCGCTACCATTTCCGCAAGCAACATTGTTAGGTGAGTTTGGAATTACGGACCCCGGACACTGGGTCCCCAAAGCGAGTTGGGTAGGCTGCTCTTGTGTTCACAGGAGTAACAGAGTTTGTGAGTTGGGTCAAACGCATTTGGAATTGGGTCAAATTAGCGTCTCTTCTATTTTCTGAATACCAGCCAGATGCGCCCGATGAGTTCAATTTTGGTTCAGTTGTGTTCAGATCCGTGGGGCGGCGTCTTGCATCCCTCATGGTTGGGGTACCTTGATACTCATTTTGTCCGCTTTACATACGCGGCGTCTACTGCGGCTCGGCTGCCATATTTCAGCCCACGGCGTCCTACCGGTGTCTCACCGCTCTACGGCGGCTGTGCTGAGAGGCGCGAGACAAGGGGCAAAAAATGGTGTCGTGGCCGCGTCAGCCCCTTCAAAGAATGGCAACATACTAAGGGGGGCGTACACATCGAGGCACACTACTCATGGTCACTACGTTGGCTGTCACGCTGGCTCTCTAAGAGACGTGGTGTTTTTAACGGCGCCTCTGCGTTCGTGGCACTACGCGGGCTACCAACGGGGACGCGTCACTGCGACGCTGCTGCTTGCGCTGCCTTTAAGATGTCACACGAGCGCTGTGTGTTGGCAGCGGCATTGTTTCGAGCCACAAAGGAACGAGCACGAAGGAACAAATCTGACAGACGCATTACATTGGAGAGGGACAGCGTGTGTATCGCATCTTCATGGCAACGCGCTCAGACGCACGTGTGACGCAAGCAGTTGTACGGTACGTCGCACCACGATTGCTTCCTCAACTAAGGCGGACCAACGGCTCCCATTGATATTTGAAGATCAGCGCACAGAAAAACGAAGAGATGGCTAGTTGAGCTACATTTTGAGCTTCGGAAATTTCACTGAATGTGTTGCGAATGCCCAAGGCCATGAGCTTTTAGTGTCTCGTCCTTCTTGTGCATGCCGGTGTTTAGTTTTGCGCTTACTAAAAAAATGGAGCTATGAATAGCATGTTCATGTATAGTATAGTATAGTAAGGAGGAGGAAAGGGAAGTGAGGGTGAGGAGGAGTGATGTGAAGGTGAGGAGGATGAAAATGAAGAGAGGAGTATGTAAACCATAGCATAACTAGCATTGTATAGCATAGCCATGTGTAGCATAGTATAGCAAGAGGTGGGAAAGAGAAGCGAGGGTGAAGAACAGTGATGTGAGGGTGAGGAGGAAGGAAAGTAGGAGGCGAAGGGTAGAGCATAGCATAGCCTTGTATAGTGCATTATAGCAAGGGGGTGGGTAAAGGAAGTGATGGTGAGGAGGAAAGAAAGAAGGAGTGGGAGGGTAAAGCATACCATAGCCATGTTTAGTACAATATAGCAAGGGGTGGGAAAGGGACGTGAGGGTGAGGAGGTTGGAAAAAAGGAGGGCGGCGGTAAATGATAGCATAGCCGTGTGTAGTATACATAGCAAGGGGGCGCAAAAGCGAAGTGAGGGTAGGGAGGAGAGAAAGGAGGAGAGAGAGGGCGGCTATGCATCACAACTGAAGGTTTCCTGTTTTTCTCTTCAACGTCACTTAATTTGAAGAAAATCCCGTTCATTTATATTTGATTTCTTCAAGCCCGTTATACATGTGGAACATGCTGGTGCGCTTACGTTTATTTTTTTTTCGTTTTCTGCCCCAACATAACTAATGTCTGCACTGCCGATAAAATATAGGTAACGCCGATTGAACGCCACTTACACCTTGTCTTAATCTGTGGCGTAAGCTTGTACTGCACCTTTTCATGGTTGGCGCTATTCTTACATACATGCCTGGGTCCACTTCCTGAAGACGGCGGTTACAGTGGCGTAGGCAGAAATTTGTTTGGGGGAGGGGGCACCCCCTTGATCCGACATGGGGTCCAGGCACGTAAGTAGGATCGAATGTCATTTTGTGCTCTGTATCCCATGGGAGAAAAAAATTCACGCATATCCACGAAATGGATGATGATGAATGGGCGAAGCACTGGGGATCGTTCGGTAACCGTGAATCTCCCGTGACATTGCCCACTCGCGCATGTAAATTAGTGACAACGCGTATGTACAGTTATTTACAATGTGTTTCATTGGTCATAACTCGTATGTCGTGTTGAGTTGTGGATTCCGTTTTGCCTTCATTATTACTGCTTTGTTGTCCGTAAAATATAGATCCAATGGTTCTTCGATCGGATCTAGCCTGAAGTTGGCAAAGACGAGGTGTATGCACGTTCCCCTGTTGTTTGTTCTTTGTTTGCAGTCATACGAAATGCATCGTAGAGCGTATCGAGACGTCATATACTGCATCTCCACGAAGTCAGTGATGACGAGTGGGCGAATCTAGGTCCTAAGATCCATAATGTCTACGTTGTAGTCTCCGACTAGTATAAAGGGTTTGTTCTTGTAGGATTTTTATATTGTTCTGTCCGAGTTATGACTGATATTAGTGTACTCTTCAACCTTTTTTTTTGTGTCTGACATATGTTACCCGAGCGTTACTCCATATAATCTAAATCCAGTGACATAAAGTGACATAAAGAGTCGACGACAAAGCTCGGTCCCAAGGTCCATAATGCGTACGTTGAAGTCGCCGACTAGTATAAAGGGTTTGTGCTTCCAAGTGTTTTATATTGTTCTGTCCCAAATATGATTGCTGTTGTGTTGGTTGAACCTTTTAGGCGACTCCATTCAAACCAGAGCACGCGCCGGGAGCGAGCTTGTAAACCAGAGCTACGCTAGACGGGGGGAGGGGGTGTACAAGGCTTGGCCTAAGGTGCTTCGTCCCCAAAAATTTCGGGGGGCGGGGTTACGGGCTCGGTGTGCCACCCCCTGGCTACGCCACTGGGCGGTTACGATGACTTGTTGAAGGCGAATATGGTATGGTATTTTCGGCCAGATATGCATACACGAGGGCATTAGTCTCCAGTTGTGACAATTGGATGGATATTGCTGTGGCGTTAATGTGGGCCATCTTTGCCTCGTCACCAGCGTGCTCATGCTCTCCACGGGAAGGTGTCTGATAAGTAGTGTTATGTTTTACACTACACATAGCTGGATCGCACGTGTGTTTGCGCCTACAACCGCCGCGGCCTGCACACCGCCTGTAACCTTGGCGTTGGCAACAAGGAATACGACGTGATCATCGAAATAACTTCAGCATTTCATGCAAGAGTCACAGCAGAATACGCTATAATGGTATTGAGTGAAAAGTGGGGCAGATATTGGGAGCAATGCGGATACATATTACCCTAAAATTATATGTCTTAAAAATGCATTGCGTGTTACACATTTATAATAATTTAAAATTACTCATTTCACATTCACCTCGCGTTGACGCGCAAATAATCGTACTGGTATGCCTGCGATCAGCTTTGGAATTGTCTGTCGGTGACTGATAAACGCACGCGTATGAGAGCTATGGTTTCACGAGAACGGAAATTTGGGCAAGTTGGTTTGCATTCATTATAAAAACAGAGCAGCAACACGAGGACAGAATGAAAGAAACATGGAATTACTCCTGAGGCTTTTGTTCTTCCTTTATATTGATACCATGATTGTTTTGGAATAGTTTGGAACGCTGCCCGAGCTTACCTTAAGGAATTGTCGTGTCGAGTTCTTGCTATGGTATTTTTCTTTTCATCGATATCGCACCGTAACACTCCCCCATAATAATCGCGCATAATAGGACGAAGATTACCATATTCTGTCGAACGTTATTACCGCAATGTTCCGAGACAGCGCCAGGAATAGGTGATGGTTTGTGATTCTGAGGTTTTCTATACCGCGCATCATGATGAAGAAAGGGTAACTGCTTGCTTAACAGCCGCGCATGAAATTACCTCAGAGCGGCTTGAGTGTGATGGCGTTCAATGGACCTTCCAAATGCCTTCGGAGGTGACGAAGATGGTCGAGTGCGCCAGTGGCATACCGTGCTTTCCAAGATGTTGCCCGTAGTGACGATGAAGCAGTACTCTGAATTAAGCAATGCTGGGACTCTTCTTTTTCCACATTAAGTGAACTCCTTTCCGCCTCTGAAGCGCGTGAACACGTGTAGGATATCAAATCAAAGGGTACACTCACAGATATAGAGGGAGTACTGCAAGAGCAGAGGGACTGTGTTACTCTCGCCAGAGTTCTTTAACGCCGTGGGGGAGTAGTGGAGAGTTAGCCGCGGAACTTACTCTTTCCTTGAGGGCAGAGTAAAAGAGACCGCGAAATCTCTGCTACTCAGATAGAGTTCCCAATCCACGGAACTACTGCCCCGACGTAGCGTGAACAGAGTCGGGAACTCCCTCCTAAGCAGACGGAGTAGAAACTAGCGCGAGGTTCTGGCCGACGCAGCACGCGATATACATATAACTGTCTCTTAACCATAATCCTCCGAGTGTTGACGGCACAGATGTCACTTTAATGTGCAAGTTAATATAATAGCTTTCAGTAATAACAAAAGAAAGTCTTTGTGATCGTAAACCTTTGGTTTCTGAAATGGCAACAGAGGCAGCTTCGAAGCCTCGAACATCGGCGACTTCTAAGGCATCGCCAACTTCGTTTACGACACAAACTAATTGCCACTGGAATAAGGTAGACAGTAAAGCAGAAAAGAGCCGTGAAAAAGAAAGACGTCTGGCAGGAGGAATCGAACCTGCCACCCTCAGATTATCAGCCGAGGTCTCTACCACTACGCCACGCTCCAACACAGCGTTATTGCCGTAAAAAGGCAAGTCAAAACATAGCTCACCGTTCGACTTCACCTTTACGGGTCGCATACTGAAGATTGACGCGATCTTCCTTTTCAAATAAAATTTGCGTCTTCATAACACAGAAACAGTTGATGACCACGAATGGCATTGAATAACGTGTATTTTCTCGCGCTATCGACGATACACCCGTACAGCGCCCGTGTCAATGTACTGATTTGCATCTCAATCGATAGGTGCAACTACATACATAACCGATCGCCAAACACCAAATTGAATGTGCAAGAAAGTATGCCATCATGTTAGTTCAACAAGGCGTACTAATCTACAAGTCTGTGTCTGAGAAGTGCCGGCGAGTGCCCTGGCGGCTTTCGGTGGCTGCCGGGATGCGTTTGCTGAAAGCGGCATCGTAACGATGCCCATCGCTTCTTGTACGAACACCGTACGTCAGAAAAAATGGTTCATTCAGGTTAACCGATACTACAACTCTACTGTACACTCATTTTTACACGTCGGAATTGCGTATCCTTAAACGCAGAAGCGCCGACAGCATGTACACACGGACTCGGCAGGTGCGCTAGGCCTACCTTCGCTGGGAGTCGTACGGGTCATATTGAGTGCGACCGATCTTGGCGCGAGTGGCTGACGAAGGTTGAAGAATACGCATTTTATCGTCGAAAGCTTTTCACTGTTACAATAAAATCCAACCGAGGTTGAGCGAAAGTGCGAGAATCGCCAGAGATGCGTTTGCATTGTGGTTATGTTGACCGGCGTTGCTTTTCTGGCGTACGTACATGCCGCGCCTGCCGCGGCACCCCATGTCCGATCGCACGCCAGATCGTAACGTCGTAAAGTATTCATCAGCTAGCCCTGATAAAAGATCGTCGCAAGTGTATTTTAAGCGCGTGGCTACAACTCTCAAACTTGGGCATGAGCGGCTGTACGGCATTGAGCCGATGTCATAGAGTCCCAGCTGATATTTGGAATTTACTAATGGAAACAGTGTTGAATATTATGCTTTTTTATAGTAAAAGGCCGATGTGCCAACAGTATCCCAATAGATCATTAGATACTTACACGTGTTCCGACTATATTTGCTGTTTAAATACGCACTGCAGAGCTGCTGCCACCGGCACTGGAAGGGGGGCAAAACACCATGGATATATATACCGGTTACCGGGTGCATGGTTGTGCTCAGCGCCAGTAGTGCATATGTTCAGTGTTGCTGTGTTGTGTATGAATGAGTGTGCGGATGTGAGTTCTGTGTATGTGTGAGGTAAGCTTCAGGAATTCCAGAAAGGTTTACTGTTACATTGTAGAGGACGCACGAAGGTTTTCTTTCTTTCCCCTTTTTTTAGACGTTAGTCCTATAGTCGGTTACAAGCTAAGAATAAAAAGTAAACTGTACCGCTGTCCATTTGTATTATGCGCGTCCAACTACGGCCGCTCATTACCATGACGTAACGGTTAAGACGAACCAATGAAAAATGCAACATGGCGCCGTTCGCGACGAGAGGCGAGGTACCGCTGCACCGAGACCGAGATCCGTCAATTCGAATTTTCTGCGGTGTTTGTTTCTTCCAGAAGAAGCTATTTCCTACTGTTATCCGCACGTACCCAGCATCATCCTCGCCGGTCGTCATCCGATGCAGTAGAAGCTTCTGACTGCGCCGCGTTTGCAGTACACCGAAGCGGCAGCAGCTCGGAGTGTTTTGCAACGCTTCAGCGCGTTCCCTCGTTTCGGCAGCGACAAGTTGCAACACGGCGTGTGTTCCCTCCATCGCTCGGATACACCAAGCATATCGCCTGAGGGTCACCACATCGGCGATTGTCATCGCGTTCATTCGTGCGCAGTGACGTGAAGGAGAAGTCCGAATGTGCGCGTCTGTGTACCATTTATCGCCCGCAAAAGCCATGGCATTAGCGTTGCCACATGTGCGCGTGTGTGTCTGTGTTACTTGGAGCTCGCAACGTGGAAATCTTGGTGATCTATTGTGATATGCGCCGTGCTGTGCGCCTATATAAGTGACGTATGTGCGGAAGAAGCGTGAGAGAAAGGAAGCGACCAACATAACCCGTTAGCGCAACACAATTGCGAAAGTAAACAAACCAGTTGTGGAGAATATGCAGTGGTGTGTGCATTATAAGAATTGGGGTCATCTGGTGCGTTGTTATGCCAGGGCTCCCAACCCAAACTTCCTTGCTTCGACAAGGAATTCAAGCTGGTAAAACGTCTGACGCAACCAGCGTCAACACCCGCTGATGCAACGAAGCGGGAGTCTTACGCAATCCCCGGCAACTCCGGCGCTGCGCCTGACGCAACCGACGGAAATCTCTTCCGCTACGTGCGGCAAGCCCTCCTCCCCGCGGATCCGGTTCGAGCCAGCGACCAACGGCGGTTCCTGATTGGAGGCTTCGCGCTCCTGGCTGATGCAAGCGATCGCCCAGGGCTATAAAAGAACCAAGCTGCTCGGAGAGAGGGAGACAGGGAGACAGCGAACGAAGAACGGGTCGTCGTCGCACCGCTGTGCGAGCCCCATAAGCTGTCGGCCCCAGCGCCGAATATGTAACGCCTCTGTATATATGTATATAAATTTTGCCTTAACTCACCGTCGCCTTGATCGCTCCGTCTATCAGCTCTGCGCAGAAGCAGTCGCAAGCTGAGACACCTGTTACCCAACAGTGGATGGCAGCTGCGGGATCGGCCGGCGTCAGCTACCTCGATGCGGTGAGTGCCTGATGTTTTCCCTTCAGTTCACCAGACTTCTCTAGCACAGGTTATCGTAGTTTAGAGAAGGTTGTGTGAAGCATTGGAGTGAGCTTTGATTGTTTCGAGCCAAGTCGGAGCGCTTTGAAACCAAAGTTAATGCGGAGGGCGTAAACACGGCAGGTTGAGAATTGCTTGCGTGTCTTTCTAGTAGACTTATAGGGGATACGGCAAGTAGATTCTAACGAGGGCAAATAGCAAGAGGCTAGTGTGAACGATGGAGAACCTTAAAGTGAAGGAACTCATCGAAATTTGTGAAGAACTCGGCCTTACTCTGGGCCGTGCGAAGCGAAAGCAAGCGATCCTTGAGGTTCATTGGGAGGGGCCCGCTAAAGTAATATCGAAGCTTTCCGATACCAACTACGAAGTGAAATTAGGGAAGCGGTCTAACAAAATTTATCACAGCAACTTGATGAAACCGTACGTTCAACGTCAGGCGGTCGTAAGTCTGCTGTTGAATGCTTCAGAGGAGGAAGGAGCAGAAATTCTGACTTCTAGCGATGTAAGCGAAAGGGGTTCAGAGGTGATGTTGGAACAGTTGAACCTGGAGCCAAGGTTAAGTCAAGTCCAGAAGGAGGACTTGAGGAGGATTGTTTCTGAGTTTAAAGACGTGTTTTCCAGCCGTCCCGGAAAAACGACGGTTATTAAGCACGACATCGAGCTGACATGTGAGGAACCAATCCGTAGTAAGCCATATCGATGTTCCCCTGTGCAGAAGCAGATCATGAAAGAGGAAATCGATAGAATGCTTGAGTTGGGAGTCATAGTACCGGGTGAGAGTGACTATACATCTCCTCTAATATTGGTTCAAGTGCCGGGAAAGGATCCTAGGCCATGCATCGATTATCGGCGCCTTAACGCCATAACTCGAGACCAGACCTATCCGATACCAAATCTAGAGGAAAGGGTGGAAACAGTGTCAAAGTCAAACTACATTTCCACGCTAGACCTCGTGCGAGGTTATTGGCAGGTCCCTCTTACCGAGCGTGCTAGCCGCTACGCCGCGTTCGTTTCTCCATTCGGAACGTATCGTCCCCTTATGCTGAGTTTTGGATTGAAAAATGCGCCTTATTGCTTTTCGGGTCTAATGGACCGCGTTCTTAATGGCCTGTCCGAGTTCGCACTGCCGTATCTCGACGATGTCGCCATCTTCTCGAACACCTGGTAAGAACACGTCGAACATTTACGAGTCGTGCTGAACAAGTTGAAAGAAGCGGGTCTTACAGCGAAACCTGCTAAATGTCACCTAGGATGCGGCGAGGTGTCTTACCTGGGACACGTTGTGGGGCGTGGCCGGCGTCGACCTTCAGAGATCAAGGTAGCCGCCGTCGTGAACTATCCACGACCAACCACCAAGTCTGAGATAAGGGCTTTCTTAGGACTAGCGGGATACTATCAGCATTATGTGCAAAACTACTCTACCATTGCCAGCCCTCTAACTGACGCACTTCGAAAGTCGGAGCCAGTTAAAGTGACATGGGACTCGGAGAAAGAGAATGCATTTTGCAAGCTTAAGCAAGCCTTAAGCGGAAAACCCGTTCTCATGGCGCCTGACTTTTCCAAGGGCTTTATCATTCAGTGCGACGCGAGTGATCGCGGAATGGGAGCTATATTGTGCCAGGAAGATGACACTGGTCACGAAAGACCAGTTTTGTATTTAAGCCGAAAACTGAGCTGCAGGGAAGAGGCATATAGTACCTCTGAAAAGGAATGTGCCTGCCTCGTGTGGGCCGTTCAAAAGCTGGCCTGTTACGTCTCCGGTTCCAAGTTTGTGGTCGAAACGGACCACTGTCCTCTAACCTGGTTGAATAACATGTCGTCCAAAAGCGGCCGGTTATTAAGGTGGAGCATGATACTCCAACAGCACAACTTGAACGTTCGTTACAAGAAAGGAAAGCTAAACGCGAACGCAGACGCACTGAGTCGCGCGTTCTAATCAGTGCCGTCTTCGGCTATCCTTTCGGTTTTCGCTGGCAAATTGGGGCAAAATTTTGTCCTCATTGCGGCCTCAGCTGAGCGCTTCCGTCCTGAGTGATCTCAAGGGGCCAAGATTATTTTGAATTCTGTTTCATTGCGTTTGTTACACGTGTAATATTTTGAGTTCTGTTTTTAAGAGTTTTGGTGTCTCACATGTGCCTCTTGATATAGAGGGAACAAAATTTCGTCAGAAACGTAGTTAGGAATATATTATTCTATTTATGTCCGGTGTTCTGTCGGGTGACCGAGGGCACTTGCTTGTGTCGTGTGTTGTTTGTTGTCGGACCGTTCTTGACAAGTTGCAGAACGATCAACAAGTGCTGATACGAAAGATCGTCAGAAGGGACGAGCAAAGCAAGTCGACACATCTTGGCGACAAGCCACTGGAGCCGGGATCCGGCCTGGTGACTGGGATCTGTTCACGGAACGAAGCGTGGAGCCAAATGTCCCCATGGCCCTGGAGGTGAACCTGGATGGACCTGGCGAACGAGCGCGCCCGGCATCCGAGCCACGTGGAAGCAGCTCGTCTTTCCGGCGCATTGTCTGGCGGCGGGGGTGCTGTTATGCCAGGGCTCCCAACCCAAACTTTCTTGCTTCGACAAGGAATTCAAGCTGGTAAAACGTCTGACGCAACCAGCGTCAACACCCGCTGATGCAACGAAGCGGGAGTCTTACGCAATCCCCGGCAACTCCGGCGCTGCGCCTGACGCAACCGACGGAAATCTCTTCCGCTACGTGCGGCAAGCCCTCCTCCCCGCGGATCCGGTTCGAGCCAGCGACCAACGGCGGTTCCTGATTGGAGGCTTCGCGCTCCTGGCTGATGCAAGCGATCGCCCAGGGCTATAAAAGAACCAAGCTGCTCGGAGAGAGGGAGACAGGGAGACAGCGAACGAAGAACGGGTCGTCGTCGCACCGCTGTGCGAGCCCCATAAGCTGTCGGCCCCAGCGCCGAATATGTAACGCCTCTGTATATATGTATATAAATTTTGCCTTAACTCACCGTCGCCTTGATCGCTCCGTCTATCAGCTCTGCGCAGAAGCAGTCGCAAGCTGAGACACCTGTTACCCAACAGCGTGTGTGATTATGTGACGTGTGCCTATTGGCGCAGTTGCGTCGTGTTACCGGAATTAAGTTCCACCAGCCCAGAATGATGTGCCAGCTTGAGTGCCCGTCGCGTAAGCATCGCGCTCTATGCGCGAACGCCTTCAAATGCGAAACGCCGTGCGAGGTAATCGTTAATTACAAACCGTGAAATGATGCGCTCGCTGTGACACGTCGATTGCATGGATCGTGATCGTAACTGAAGTGACGCCGCTAAAACTATTATTGAGGGGGAAAAAAAGCTTTTGTTTTTAATGGCGTTGCATCATACTTCACGATATCATATTTGGAATTCTTGTTTTTGTCTAACGTGCGTGTTTGCATTTCGCGTGTATTGTGCGCACGTATTACGCAGTGATAATTTGTTTATATTAAACTCGTGAAGGGCTTATAGTGCACAGACCCTTTCTTAAGCGCCTATCCCTTCTTGTGAAGCCTCACCCGCCCCCCCCCCCCCCCCACTATGCTTCACGAACAAATGAGGAGGGGTGAGCCGGAGAGGTGGGGCTTGACAAAGTACGAAAGGAATGTACTTACTGGTTGTGTCCACCGAGATTATCTATATAGACATGTATATGTTTTCCTTTTTTTCTTCAATGATGCACGTGTTTTTTCTATGCCCGAGTGTATACGTGTGGTCTTTTGGCTTATGACTTTTTCATTTCTACATTTTTTATTTATTTTTTTTCTTGCTGTACCTGCACGGAGGACGATGCTATAAAAGCGCATCGAAGCCTCGTAAATTTTGCCTTGATAAAGATTGGTCTCCGATCAAAACGTTGAGTAATAAACTGTCTATTGAGAAGCGCGTATCCTTTCCCTATTTGTCTTACGTCAACTGATGACAGCCTCTTCACAATCTACGTAAATATATATATACCTTCGCACAGACACACACATATATATATATATATACAAGGTAAGGGCCCCTCTTCTAGCAAAAGTGGAACCCCGTGCTGTTATGCCCACTGGGGCGACGCAGGTATGTAATAAATAAATAAATAATAAATTAAGTAAAAACTTGAACGTTCAAGGGCTTAAGGGGTAATGGCAGTGCCAGTGCAAGTTGTCGAAGCGGGAAACAATCCCACGCAAACCTTTAGTCAATGCCAAATTAGCCGCGTACACCTCCTTGGCGTGAACGTAACGGCAGCAAAGACAATGGCCCCCACAGTTAAACGCCATGTGTGCTACGCGCTTTTATTTCGTTCAAACAAGACGTCAAATGAAGCCTTGGCGTTTTCCTCAAACACGATGACAAGCACGGCGTCTAGAGACGCAAATGCGGTATTTACTGCAACACAAGAGTCGAAATTGACAAAGGCAATCTCAGACCACTTCGCCATACTTCGCTTTGAGTCACAGTTTCCATAGTTATAGCAGACAATGAAGAAAAGTGGCGGCGAGAGTTTCGCAAAAAAATTGCAAACGACTTTATTAAATGTGACTAATTTCCCTGTTTTGTTCTGTGAAACCGTAAAATAACGATTCCTTTATTTTAAGTTTTATGTTAAATCTGGCATTCTTTGTTTTAATAGCTCAGAAACATCACCTTTGAGATGTACATTACTTCTTCGTATAGACTCCGAGATGAACGCGGCGGGGGGTGCGATTTAAACAACACATATATTGTTATGCTGACGCTGAACTCCGTGCCTTCACAATTTATGTTATCTAGCTTTGTTTTCTTTATTTCAATGTCAGTGCAGTATTGAAAAATAAGGTTTAAATGCGTGAAGATTATTGTCATTGTTTAGGAACTACTTCCTCTGTAGCGCGGAGGCATGCAATATATGAGCAATGCGGCCTCGTGGGCGGAGCTTATATTTATTCTTAGGCTGTCACCGACTATAGTAGCAAGAGTGATTCTACTCTTGGAGGGAGTTCATGCACTCTAGCCAAACCAGCATTGTGAAACTCTGCGAGGGAGTAGCGCAATTCCAGCCGAGAGTGCATGTACTCCATTTCAAAAGCGTGACTTTACTCTGGCGAGGGAGCTTGTTCACTCTCATTCAGCCAGAGTACCAGAACTCTGTCGAGAGAGCGTGCCTACTTTGTGCAGCACAGAGTTCCCAGCACTCCTGAAAAGGGAGTGAAATATGGGACAAGAGTTTACTCTCGCAAAGAGAGTTGCTAGCACTCTCTTGCCGCTGTGAGTGTAGACTTGCAGTGGTTACGCAAATGTCAGGCAATGGTCAAGAAATGGTCAAGCGAGTACTTCTAGACTACTGTCTACAGCAGACGTCAATAGTAGAAGACGGAGACGAGGAAGTGGCACAGTTATGCTTACACTTACTTAACAAGTGGGGCTTCTGTATAATTTTTGCATTTTGCCTTGATCGAAACATGGTCACCCTGGCCACGAATCGAACCCGCACCACAACACCTTCGCCTCTAAAACACCACGGCTGGTATAAATAACTGAAGCGGGCGTGGTGATCTCTGCGGAGGTAACCATGTAAAGTGAGATTATGAGCGTAATTCTCCCGAACGCGTCATCGTTTGTTTAAAATGACACTGAGCTGAGCTGGTCAGTACGTATTCACGATAAAATAATGGGCGTGAAAACACGGACACGAGAAAGAAGGGAAGACGCCAAACGCCGACGTCAGTCGGCGTTTGTGGTGTCTAGACTTCTCTCTTGTATCTATGTTTGCACGCCCAGTATTTTAACATGAACCGTTCGTTTGGCTGTACGATCCTGCACGAAAGTCAGGGCCGCCGGTTGTCTGCTGGAAAATGCGGGAGGCGTTCGTGCGTTGCCGCACTTGTTATGTGACGTACGGCGCGTCTTTGGCATATCGCTCTAGCGTACGAGGCTGCAATGGAAACAGCTGATTCTGCTAATTGCATCCAGAAGTGACGAGCGCACCGGCAATTTGAAGAAATGGGCCGCGCGTCTGACGACCCATTTATTGAAAATGCGATGGTCAGCATCCTCATTAGAGAAACTTGATGATTGTTTTCCTTTTTTCTTCCTTTCTTTCTCTCTTTCTTTCTTGTTTTCTTTCTTTCTTTCGTCTCTTTTCCCCCTTTCCGCCCTTCTCTCTTTCTTTCTCTCATCCTTTCTCTCTAGCTGTATTTCGTTCTCTCTTTCGTTCCTTTTATCTCTATGTTTTCTTGGCCCTTTCTTTCTCTCTTTCATTCTATCTCTTTTTCTTCCCTCTACTTCCTTTCGTTCCTTCTCTCTCTCTTTCTTTCTATTTTTTCTTCCGCTATTTCTTTTTATCTTTCTCTCTCTCTGTCTCTTTCTTTATGTGTTTCTTTCATTCTTACTTCTCTTTATCTCTATCTTACCTTCTTTTGCTTTCCTTTCTTTCTCTCTTTCGTTCTTTTTCGTTTTCTCGCTTTATTTAGTTCTTGGATCGAGTATTTTACAACGCACTTAAGGTCTTTGGTACCTTTAGATGCAGTGCCATACACCATATTTTACTTAAGCGAAAATTACTTCGAAGAACGCTCAAGTTATTCGTACTTATTTGAAATGGACAACGAAAGAGGTTAGCCAGAATCTCGGAACGGCTGGCTATCTTGTGCTGTGGAAGGGCTATATGGCAAGGAAAGTGGAATATGTTTGAAGGAATAAAAAGAAATAGAGAATGAGAAAGAAAAAAAGTACTAGTGCATGATATACACGATATTCCTCAAGGTCCGCCAGTCCTCAAGAAGCGTGAAAACGGATTTCAGCATATTGTGCACTGAGGACAGCCTCGGCCAGTGTTCCAATATTCTTTTTTCGGGCAAATATGAATCCGAAGATCCGTGAAAAAGAGTGATGCAAGCTATCGTGCGCACAGACAGCATAGTTTTTCATTCATACGTATATAGCAGAACCGCCGCGAGCTTTTCGCACGTTTTCCCTGCAGTTCTGGCGGAGATAAAAGAGACCAAGGTAGAGAGAACGCTAATAATTGATACATCAGCAAGAGTGTAAGGAAAGAAGCACTCCGCTCTCTGCTTTTACAGCACAGCTGTTATGCTCGAGGTTTTCCGTGTGTCGTAGATAGAAAATTATCATCATCATGAACTGGCACGTGCTCTCTTCTTTATTGTCGTCTTTCTGCTTCGCTCTCAGAACACGAACGCCCGTTTCTCCGGCATGGGCTACAATAACTCTGATGGACGAGAGAACGAGTACACAGAGAAAGAAAAATAAATAAAGATAGAGAAAGAGAGAAACTCTTGGCGAGAAAAGGTTTCTTGGTGAGAGCGAGCATGGCCATGTATAGCATATTATAGCAAGGAGCGGGAAAGAGAGAGGTGACAGGGTAAAAGCCTAGCCAAACCAGGACCAGTTAGGTGCCCACCAACTCTGCTGTGCCCAGCCTTAGCGCAGTGCAAGCAGCGCTACATTTTTGTTTTAATCAGAGGTGATTACGACTGGCCGTTGACAAGAAGCGTAACTTTACTTTCGACGCCCGGGACTGGTGCGATTGCCTGAGGGCAAATGAACCGGCTCTGTTGTGGTTACTATAAAATGTTTCTGTTCTTACGCCATCGTCTCTTCTATTGTCTCGTCCAAATCACGGGTAGAAGCGCTCCTACATATAGCTTGTACAGAGCGGTACAGGGTTAAAGGGAACACTGGAGCTCATGGTGGCCGCTCGGCGCCACCACCGGCCGGCGGCTGCAACGAGTGTTCCGCAGGCGTAGTGTGCACAGTACGCGATACTCTTTCATCGCGTTATTAAAAAAATAATAATAATATCTGGGGTTTAACGTCCCAAAACCACGATATGATTATGGGAGACGCCGTAGTGGAAGGCTCCGGAAATTTCGACCACCTGGGGTTCTTCAGCGTGCACCCAAATCTAAGTACACGGGCCTCAAACATTTTCGCCTCCATCAAAAATGCAGCCGCCGCGGCCGGGATTCGATCCCGCGACTTTCGGGTCAGCAGTCGAGCACCATATCCCCTAGACCACCGTGTCGGGGCATTTCATCGCGTCAAAGGTTCACTTTGCGACGATCCGAACAGCGGCAGCGGGCGACAAAAGAGCAGCAGTGCGCAGGGCTCACTGCGCCTTCGCGAAGCTCGTTGCATTCACCGGCCGTCGGTGGCGCCGAGCGGCCGCCACGAGCTCCGATCTTACCTTTAACATTGTACCACTCTGTACTTTTTTTTGTACTGATGTGTCGATCGCATGAGCTTCCCGCTTTGTTCTGCGGGGCGGCGCCTTTCGGCGGTTACAATGTTCGAGATATTACACATAGGAGTATGCCTATCCTGCAAATGTGCCCACATTCATTCATTGTTTTAAACCAGCTCTGATGATAATATTGCCACGCCCGCTTCTTCATTTATTTTGATGTGTTCGAGTATGACCAGCAAGGACGGTTATCAACGCTCGACGCTGGCAGCGAAGCAGTGTTCGAGAAGCTTCACGATTTTAGTAGATCGTTTTGATGAGATTGCGCGCCGCACGCGAATGTTCCAGCTTTGTAGAGAGATAACGCCACCACCAGCGATATTGCTGAAAAGTTCCATAGCGCTTGTATAAAAGCCGACGCGCTTGACCGCTTGTCAGTTGATCGACGGTCGACGCTCTGTTCGACGCTATCAGTGTATTGCTGTAACCTTCAGTTTCCCAGCCACAAGTTCGGCCAAATACACAGTTTCATCTCGGACGTGCTGACTGCTGTCTTCGTTGACGTCACGACCACGTGACATCTGGTGGAGGTGCTGCTTCATGATCCGGACGCCACCGCGGAGCGCTGACCCAAGCCCAAGCCGCGAAGAAGACGACTCTAAGGACAACCCGGATCCTCGAACCAGCCGTCGGCAGAAGGGACTACAACCAGAGTACGGGCTCCTCCCCGAAAACGCCAGGCAGCCGAAGACCGTCACATCGACCACCGAGACGATGACAGACCCCCTGCCACCTACAACGGTAGTGATGCAACGGCCAAGGGAGCCACCAACTTTCCGTGGATCGTCGTTTGAAGACCTGGAGAGCTGGCTGGAGACGTACGAGCGAGTCGCCGCCTTCAACCACTGGGACACTGAAGAGAAGGTGTGCCACGTCTACTTCTACTTAGAAGACGCCGCGAAGACGTGGTTCGAAAACCATGAATGGAGCCTTCAATCCTGGGACCTCTTTCGGACGACGTTCCTCAATACCTTCGCGAGCATCGTCCGCAAGGAAAAGGCCGCTGCTTTGCTGGAGACAAGAGCACAGCTACCGAATGAGACGGTCACTATCTACACGGAAGAGATGACGCGACTTTTCCGCCTGACCGATGCTGCCATGCCTGACCTGAGGAAAAAAAAAGGTCCGCTTCCTTATGCAGGGAGTGAAACAAGACCTATTTGCAGGATTGATGCGGAACCCACCCAAGACCGTCCAAGAATTCCTCTCGGAGGCGACAACCATCGAGAAGACGTTCGATATGCGCACTAGGCAGTACAATCGCCGCGCATTCCAAGACAGCGCAGCAGTTCATGCCCTCGGCTCCGACGACTTGCGCGAAACGATCCGAGCCATCGTACGAGAGGAGCTGCGAAAGCTCGCACCTTTTGCACAGCCCGAAGTGACGTCGATTACGGACGTTGTAGGCGAGGAAATCCAACAGTCAGTGGGTGTTCCTCAGCCGGCACCGCCGCAGCTGCAAGCAATGAGCTATGCTGCTGCAGCCCGACGCAACGCCCCCCTCCTCGCCCACGTCAAGACGCCGCGCCGCCCCAGCAGTTCCGCCGCCAGGCACCACCGCCACTACCACCGACGTCATACCGCCCTCCAGCCGGTCAGCGATACACGCCGAGGAAGACCGATGTTTGGCGCGCCCCCGACCATCGTCCACTCTGCTACCACTGCGGAGAAGCCGGCCACACCTACCGCCGCTGCCGTTATCGACAGATGGGACTGCGTGGGTTCGCCGTCGACGCGCCGCGTCCACAGCAGGGTGAACGACCACGTGACATCGCCGACTATCTGGCAGGAACGCGGTGGACCCCCCGAGGACCTTCCCGATCGCCGTCGCCAGGCCGCTATCCCCAACGCCGACCATACACTGGCTCAACCCGGGGCCGGTCACCTAGCCCGCATCCGGAAAACTAAGGGCAGCAAAACCGATGGAGGTGCGGTTGCTGTACGACGAAATATCGAAGACCCTCCGCCGCCGACGCCGCCGCCACGACGAAGGCTTCAGGACACGACGCGAACCCCTGACGACGAAACCTCGCGGACCGAAGTAGACCTGACGACGCAACGTGGAAGCAGCGGAACAAACCGACGTAGCCGTGACCCGACGCCACGACCTAACTGCAACGCAAGACGACGAACTAGCGACCTCGACGTTCTTATCGACGGCCACAGCGTCACAGCCCTCGTCGACACCGGAGCCGACTATTCTGTCATCAGTGGAGCGTTCGCCACGAAGCTGACGAAAGTTAGGACAGCCTGGGAAGGCCCCGAAATCCGGACAGCTGGAGGTCACCTCGTTACGGCGGGGGGAATCTGCACAGCGAGACTCACCATTAACAACCGGATTTATCCCGCGAACTTCGTAGTCCTGCAGCATTGCTCGAGATATGTCATCCTTGGTATGGACTTCTTAGGCCTTCATGATGCAATCATCGACCTGAGGTCTAAGTCGATAACACTTTCCACGGAAAAGGCACTACCGCCGCACACTCCGCCAAGAAAGCACGCCATGAATGTGCTGGAAGACCAGGTCACCATTCCCCCTCGCTCCAGCGTCATCATTTCCGTCGGCACTCAGAAATCAGCAGACCTGGAAGGCGTTGTTGAACGCGACCAGCACCACTTGATTAACCGCAAGATTTGCGTCGTAAAAGGAGTAGCAGAGCTGCGGGCAGGGAAAGCAACAGTTATGCTCACGAATTTCACCAACGAGTACAAGCACGTGAACAAAGGCACGACGGTCGCCTACATCGAAGAAATCGTAGAAGCCAGCAATGCTTTCGGCCTCACCGCTTCTCCCGAGCCTACTCCGACGAATAAAGCGCCGCAACCACCTTTCGACATCAGTCCCAGCCTTCAGAAGCACAAACAATAACAGCTGAAAACCCTGCTCTTGCAATACAAGGACTGCTTTTCGTCGTCGTCAAGAATTCGGCAGACTCCCGTGGCAAAACATTGCATCATAACAGAGGAAAGCGCCAGACCACTCCGTCAGAGCCCGTACAGAGTTTCGACGCGAGAACGCGAGGCCGTGAAGAAACAGGTCGACGAAATGCTACGCGACGACATCATCCAGCCGTCGAAGAGTCCGTGGGCATCCCCGGCGGTGCTAGTGAAGAAGAAGGATGGGACTCTACGTTTTTGCGTCGATTATCGTCGCCTGAACAAAGTCACGAAGAAGGACGTGTATCCCCTTCCCCGGATAGACGACACCCTAGATCGATTACAGAACGCAAAGTACTTTTGGTCGATGGACCTCAAGACCGGTTACTGGCAAATAGAAGTCGACAAGAGAGACCGAGAAAAGACTGCTTTTATAACACCAGACGGCCCGTTCGAGTTCAAGGGCATGCCCTTTGGTCTTTGCTCGGCACCTGCGACTTTTCAACGGGTTATGGACACAGTACTGGCCGGCTTGAAGTGGCAGATGTGCCTCGTGTACTTGGACGACGTCGTTGTGTTTTCCTCAAACTTCGACGAACACCTTGGGCGCCTTGAAGTTGTACTTCAAGCAATCAAGACCTGCGGACTCACATTGAAGCCTGAAAAGTGCCGCTTCGCGTGCGACGAGCTCTTGTTCTTGGGTCACGTGATCAGCAAGGATGGTGTTCGCCCGGACCCGCAGAAAACAGCTGCCATCGCTGCCTTCCCGCCGCCCACCGACAAGAAGGCCGTACACCGTTTTCTCGGCCTGTGCGCCTATTACATACGTTTCGTCAAGGAATTTTCACGGATCGCCGAGCCACTGACGCAACTCCCGAAGGCCGACGTCGAATTCAGGTGGGAAGCGTCGCAAGTTCAAGCATTTCAAGAACTGAAACGACGCTTGCAGACGCCTCGGATACTTGCGCATTTCGACGAATACGCCGATACGGAAATCCACACCGACGCAAGCAGCGTAGGACTCGGCGCCGTCCTTGTGCAGAAGACCGACGGATTCGAAAGGGTCATCAGTTATGCTAGCCGGTCGCCATCAAAGGCAGAAATCAACTACTCCACAACAGAAAAGGCGTGCCTGGCCATCATCTGGGCTACATCGAAGTTTCGCCCCTACCTTTACGGCCGGCCCTTCAAAGTTGTCAGTGACCACCACGCCTTGTGTTGGCTAGCTAACTTGAAGGACCCTTCACGTCGCCTCTCACGGGGGAGCCTACGACTTCAAGAATTTGACATAACCCTCGTTTACAAGTCAGGAAGAAAACACTCCGACGCTGTCTGCCTGTCCCGCGCCCCCGTCGAACCACCGCCGCAGGACGACATGGAGGATGACTGTTTCTTGGGAACCATAAGTGCCGAAGACTTCGCCGAACGACAGCGAGCGGACCCAGAACTCAGGGGCTTTGTGGAATACCTCGAGGGCAGGACCACCGTTGTTCCCAAGGTATTCACGCGAGGACTGACGTCGTTTTTCTTGCGCAGCGGTGTTCTCCTTAAGAAGAACTTCTCGCCGCTTCGAGCCGATTCCCTTCTCGTAGTACCCTCGACATTGCGACAAGAGGTCCTCCAGGCTCTGCATGACGACCCGACGTCTGGACAGCTGGGTGTTTCTCGCACGCTCGCAAGAATACAGGGAAAGTACTACTGGCCGAGCCTTGTCGCCGATGTAACTCGCTACGTCAAGACCTGCCGGGACTGTCAGCGACGCAAGACACCGCCGAATAGGCCAGCCGGACTTCTGCAGCCTATCGAGCCACCTCGACGGCCGTTCCAGCAAATTGGGATGGACTTACTGGGGCCGTTCCCGACGTCCAATACCGGAAACAATTAGATCGTCGTAGCTACCGACTACCTCACCTGCTACGCCGAGACAAGGGCTCTACACAGAGGCAGTGCCGCCGAGGTAGCAAAGTTCTTCGTTGAGAACATCCTCCTGCGTCATGGCGCCCCAGAGGTCCTCATCACCGACAGAGGTACGGCGTTTACTGCCGACGTAACTCAGGCAATACTGAGATACAGCCAAACAAGCCACCGCCGGACCACAGCGTACCACCCACAGACCAATGGCTTCACCGAGCGGTTAAACAAGACCATCGCTGACATGCTGGCCATGTATGTTGACGTCGAACACAAGACTTGGGATGCCATCCTTCCGTATGTGACCTTCGCATGCAACACGGCCATGCAAGAAACGACGCAAATGACGCCGTACAAGCTGGTCTACGGAAGGAGCCCGGCAACGACGCTCGACGCAATGCTACCAACCGCCACCGACGAAGACGATCTCGACGTTGCCGCCTATTTGCAACGCGCCGAAGAAGCTCGACAGCTCGCCCGCCTGCGCATCAAGAACCAGCAGAGGGTCAACAGCTGTCACTATAATCTTCGACGACGCCACATGGAGTATCAACCCGGTGACCGTGGAGTACCAACCTGGACGCCGATACGCCGACGTGGGCTCAGTGAAAAACTTCTTCGGCGATACTTCGGGCCATACAAGGTGCTTCGACGTCACGGCGCTCTTGACTACGAGGTCGCCCCGGACGGCATTACGAACTCCCAGCGACGCCGCGCACGACCTGAAGTCGTCCATGTCGTGCGCCTTAAGCCGTTCTTTGCGCGTTAGCGAACCTGGGGACTCTACCTTTTCTTTTGTTATTGTAATTTATTTGTGTATGCACTCGTTTTTTTTTCCCTTTCCATGTTCTGTTGCAAGCATCGGGACGATGCTTTTTCAGAGGGGGCAATGCCACGCCCGCTTCTTCTTTTATTTTGATGTGTTCGAGTATGACCAGCAAGGATGGTTACCAACGCTAGACGCTGGCCGCGAAGCAACGTTCGAGAAGCTTCACGATTTTAGTAGATCGTTTTGTTGAGATTGCGCGCCGCACGCGAATGTTCCAGCTTTGTCGAGAGATAACGCCGCCACCACCGATATTGCTGGAAAGTTCCATAGCGCTTGTATAAAAGCCGACGCGCTTGACCGCTTGTCAGTTGATCGACGGTCGACGCTCTGTTCGACGCTATCAGTGTATTGCTGTAGTTTGACCTTCAGTTTCCCGGCCACAACTTCGGCCAAATAAACAGTTTCATCTCGGAAGTGCTGACTGCTGTCTTCGTCGACGTCACGACCACGTGATAATATACCGCTTTGGTTTCCCAGCGTATGCCATTGTCTGTGTGTGCTGTCTTACTGTACCGCAGGTCAATGGGAACAGGCACGTGGCTTGATGAGGTGTTCGATTTTTCCAGTTACTGCATCGCTTTTTAGTAGATTAAATAACGCTGACAACCAACAAACTACGCACATAATACGTATAGCTGGTAAAATGAGTGTACAAATGTAGTGTTTTCCTTCCTAATAGAGCCAAATCTAGAAACCGAAACATGGCTAAATTTCACGGGAGCGTGAAGCGCACCTAAGTATCTTTCACTTTTAAAACAATTGCCATCAAAATGGGGCAATTTCGTAATGCAACGTGAACTTAAAAATGCCGTTTCAGATCAAAAATGAGCCAAATCCTGCATCTGTTTGAATCAAACTGAGGCAGATCCATTAAACCAGCGCTGCGTCAACAATCGTGACCAAAGCAACCAACATGGCCGCATCCAATCTGTTTCATTTCTGTCCTAGTTGCATTCCTATCGTGCTTTCGTTCGCCAATTAGCTTTTCTTGAGCGAGTTAGTACATACTGAAAAACAAGATGTTGTAGGGCGAAACTCGAGCATAAAGAGCAAGAGACCGACTTTCCTACATTATAATGCCTTTTAGAGTTTCCTTTCGAGTTTTGCGCTAGAGTATCATGTCCTTCTTTAGCTCCAAGATGGTATATTTGAAGTAGAAGACTATTGAAATGAAGATATTGGACACCGATCTATTCGTTGAATAAGTGACCCGAAATGGCGCAGTAAAAAATGTGCTACGAAGAAGCAGAAGAACCGAAACATTTTTTGAAGGCGTTCAGTATATACAAAGAACAAGAACACGCTGTCGAGAGTTCAGAATGGTGCACCTTTTCCCGGGAAAGACCACTTACCCTACAAGCCTAGAGACAGAGATAAATGTTTTAATGAAAAGTTGGAGATGTTAGCCTGACTGGTCGCCTGACATCATACTCCAGGTCCATAGTTGGTCGAGGTAAACAGCGCAAAAAACGAAGACAGAGTAAAGGAGGGACACAACACGAGTGTTTACCTCGACCAACTATGAATCGTTACCAACTTGCCCAGCTTTCAATTCTACCTACTCCAGGTGCTGGGTGATGATTATGATATATACACTGATAACAACATAACACATACAGCGACACATACACACATAGACTGCACTGTTTACAAAGTTTCGTTCAGGCTTGTGGCCCGCAAAAAAGTCAGCAGCGCTTTTGTGGTGCGTAACGCGCAGGTGCTGCTTTGTCATGGGCCCAGAATATGTCGCAGTTCTAAACACGAGTCCCGTGAAGGTGTAAGGCCGCCTTCAGAGATCGTTCTCTGATGCGTATCGCCTGCATTCAGAGAGAACGTATTTCAGATTTTCAAAGACGTTACATTGAACGCACCATGGTGAGTCCGACAGCTTGATTTTGCTCTTGAAGTAATGAGTGTAGGCGAAGTTGAACCCGATGCGGTTCAAGCATGTTTTCTCTTGTCTGTTAAGGTCTCGCGGCATATCGAAGTCACACGACGGATCAATTTTGTAAAGAGGCCCATACTGGTGACTAGCATCTGCCCGGAGGGATCGCTGGAAGCGCCAAGCATGTGCCGATACGAGTGTCGCGGCGTGTTTTCTCGAGAAAGGTATTTCAACCATTTCGTTCGAGGCGTCGTGTCCAGCTTTGGCAGCGTCATCAGCCTGCACGTTGCCTTGTATTCCGCAGTGGGCAGGTATCCACTGTAGAAGAATGCGGTGATTCAGTTCGCTGGCTTTCTTGCAGAGGCTTTTGATGTCCATTACGACCTGTTCCTGCGTGCGTGGGGACTTCAGAGACTGCAGCGCCGATCTTGAGTCGGTGAAGATGACCCAAGGCTCGGCTGTCTGGTCTACCATGTAATTAAAAGCAGCCCGTAGTGCAGCCAGTTCGGTGGCTGTAGATGTCATCGCCATTACGCCCATGCAACAAAGGACGGCACCGACGGCAGCACAAGGATGGTGTTATAATTGTCCCAGAACATTGCTATATCGTTCATTCGCTGCAATTTATACTCCTTTTACGAGCTAATTCAAGCCGAAAGAGACTTTTCCAATCTATAAGAGCCAAATCCAGATTTTACTCCTTAATGCCGGGAATAGTGGGCTATATAGATTTTAGCCGCATAGAGATTTGACGTAATTCGGTGACATGAGCACAATAACAAAAAATTGTTGGAGCAGGCCCGACGATATTGTCAGAGCAAAAAACTGCATTTTTCTCACTTCCTTTTAGAGTGGACTTAGCATTTGTAGAAACAAAAACGCCACAAATGTCCCAGCACCTTTGCTAAGTTCCTCACCATGGCTTCCCGAATAACAGTGGCAAATAAACGGCATCTCGAACATTCAGTAAACGCACACCGTTTATCGCTAAATGATCACACGCATCTTAATAGTCCATACGTTTCAATCTGTCAGACCGACGGCGCCACAAAATCTGGTTCATGTTCGCTGACGTAAAGGGGCTGATCAACATCCCTCGGGACAAAGCAGTGCTGCATATTTGTTAGGCTGCGCATTCTCAGAGACGCACAGTCTCAGTCCCGGCAGCCACCTCCAAGTGTCGCTCTCGTAAGAGTGGAGCGGGTCCTGGACGACACTGTACCAACATTACTTGCAAGGATTCAGCCTTTCAGCCAATAGTAAGCCATGAATTGCTACCAGAGAGTTACGCGAGCATCCTGCCGTTATTGTCCTCCGTGTCTTAGTTGTCGTAATCCTTCCCGCCAAAGTTAGGTATCGTATTCTTTTTAACACGAAAGTGTTTTATGCCGGGGTCTGCCAAGACTTCAGTGACGTATATTCGTCACGGAAATGACGTCGAAAAAATGGACGTGATCTGATGGCAAAGAAAAACTGAACAAAAGTAGTTCCGTCAAAGGGAGTCGAACCCACGGCCTCTCGGCCCACGACAACAGATACCGGGCACACTATCCGCTGCGCCATGGTCACACACTACGGAGGCATTACAAGCGCGTCTTTTGTATCTCACACTGTCCTCTCGCAGTGCTCTTCGTTGGCGGGGTAGTGTCGGCGTCTGGGAGCGGTAAAGTGAAGTACTGTATCATGAACGTGGCCTCTGCGATTAGCTCCTGCAACACGTCGTTGCTACGCGTCCGTCCCATTCGGCGCGTTTCGAATAGGAGAAGTGCAATTTGGTCAACGCGTTAACACACCGCGAGGTGGCGACTTTAGCCCAAGCCTCGGCCTCGCTCATAGCGTTCATCCATATTAATGAAATAGGGGAGGGGCGAATCATGTAGGGAGGGTGTTTCAGCTCCACTAACCTGAAACCTGTGGAGGGGCGAAGCATGCAGTGTGCGCCGGTGTTTCCCACAGCAAAATCACTGCTAATGGTCAATAAGAGACAGAAGAAAGATTAGACACAGAAACCCGCAGTCCGCTTTAGGTTAATGTGCACGGTTTATTGTTCAAGTACGAACTAGAGAAATCTCCCACCAGCACTAAATTGCAGGTCAAGATCCAGTGCCTATATGTACGGGGTGCCCGGTGAACGGTTGTGCAGCTCGAGGAGTCGGTTTCCTCAATCAAGAAACTCGCCAGCAGACACTGCCTGCGTCGGCGTTGTCTCTCTCGGGCGAGGGCGTGTTCTCGTTCCTTGCGACCTGGTAGTTCAGCGTTCATCGGAGAAAGAGCATGTTCATAGTCAACGCGCACCGTTCGCTCTCTCTCGCGACACGGCAAGCGCTGAGGCAGTGGCGCCATTTCTTGCGCTCAAGCAAATGGACCGTCACGACAGCAGACGACGACGCACGCGGCGACAGCACATGACGACGATGACGATGCACGCCGAGACATTAAGATGCTTCGCCCCTAAAATAGCCCTGAGACGCGCGCCTGCCTCGCCTGGCTGTAAAACGGCGTTGCCTACTTAAGGCCCAACCACATGCGCGCGATTTTCGAGCGACGGCGACGAGCGACAGGATTTGCTGTCGCGGAGGACCATCCATCGCCGTCGCTTGTCGCGTCGCAGGCTTCTGGAAAGCCAGGAAAAATTGCTTGTCGCGCGGAAGTGATCATGACGATATCCGGCAACATGGCAGCATCTCTGACTCTTGCTTCGGTTGCAATTTGCTCGTGATGCTTCCAATCGGTGCGTACTTCAAGGAATGCAAGTTATAGACTACCTTCCTAACAGCCCCATCTCATGCGGAGAGCGAGGCAGCGGCCGTATTTTGTCGTTATTTTGATCGAAGGTTCGTTTTGATGTTTCGGTGGTAGCTTGCTGCAATGTCAACAGCGTCGTCGTGTGAGGTAGCCCTGCTCCTTGCGAAGCAACGATGTGAGGCGCTGCGGCTTTTCTTAAACGTTCCATGACAGCAAGAGGAAACGTTGTCGAGATGCGCCTGGTGGACTAACACTAACATAAGGCAGTTTGGAAAGTGCTACGTAGTAGCGTAGGCAGCGTACGCTTCCTCGCGCCCCATGGAGATCACAACAGATACTACTGTCGCGGTTAAACATAAGATTGCGAAAAAAAAGTCACGGAACGCTTGTACGGCTACCTTATCTCATACAAGACAATAATAAATTTGGCATGTTGTCATTCATCTACTCTGTAATTCTTTTTGGCAATTTACCTGCGTGCACGTAATAGTTGTCAATCGAGAAACCGTGACACTTTGTCACAAACATGTGGGTTCTCCCGTCGCGACGCGACAGCGCGACGGAGCCCGTTTTTCGCTGTCGCTCGTCGCCGTCGCTCGAAAGTCGCGCGCATGCGGTTGGGCCTTTACGCTCGCCCCGAGAAAAATCGCGGCGGGGCTACAAAGGAGACACGACTCGCGTTGCGTTTTCCTCTAGTCCGACCGTCACCACAGAACTACCACAAAGGTTTGTTTTACTTTTACGGTTTACTTTCGTGTTATACCGATTCCTATGACGGAGAAATCAACCACGTTTTCTCTTTAACGCCGTTGTCCGGTCATTTATAAAACTGACGTCATTGCAGCGGAACTTCACTGCCAATGTGGCGCTAATTTCTTGCGCAAAAGTTGCGCCTGAAAATTACATTCCGTATTCAATTTTCCGCGAGAGTTGTTCTTTGCTGTGGTAGCGTTAACCATCAAATTATAACGGAGGTTTCTTTGAACGTAAACGTCCAACGATTCGTTTTCCTAACCTAAGCCGGCTGCGCTTTCCTGTAATGCCCTTCGTTCTCGATGAGAGCACGAGCCGAATCCATAGGAACGAATGAAATCATAAAGCGTAGTAGGTTGGGGATATAGACGCAAGATGAAGTTAACGCAATAGCCTAACGAGGCGCCGTGCTCGTTGAGCCGTGCACCGTCGTCCCTGGACATAATGAATATTTAACGGTAGCCGGTCGTGAGCGTAAGGCTTTCCGCCGCGGCTATTCCCTAAGTCAGCTTATGAATTTCGTCACCCCTATTTCTGTGCACTTCCGCATTCAGCACCTCCAAAGAAGATTGCTGTTGGTTTATGGCCACTGTCATGTCGTTCCAGACAGCCACCTAAAAAAAGGAAAAATAAGCGCGCTTAGCGCCTTAAGCCTTGACCGAAGGCGCGTATTGATATTCGCCCAGCTTAAAAAGTATGAGCCGGAGGAAAAATCTCAGCAACGGCACACAAGGCAACGCGGAAAGAACACGACCAAGAGAGAAAGCCAGTTAAAACAAGATTTAAGGGAACGCTGGCGGGAATTCCCGCCTCTATCCTTTAAAACACGAATCCCTAATCCCCGGGGTCCCCTTGAGAAGAGGTTAACAGTGCCGAGAAATGGTTTTCGTTTACCTCTGCATGCTCACTCGATCAGCCTTAGGACTAGTGCGTCGGTCGCGCATGTAAGAATTTCGTATGCGTGGACCGCGGTTCGGTTACAGCAAAACAGCACGCAGCCTCTTTTTTGATGACATGTCTGAGCGGTGCTTCACTGCGTTTTACATGTGTTCCTGACGGAAAACGTGAAAAGCAACACTGACATTAGGAAACTGCCTTAACTTGTCAAACAGAAGAGAAACCGCGAAATGGCTCGGAAATATATGGGGTGTGCGATTGCACACGGCCGCTGCTTATTACCGTCTGTTCTCACGTAGGTGTAGCCATCTGGTATATGGCTGTTCAAACTCGAGTGTGTTATTGGAGTAATTGTGGCACCGCTTTTCATTATTAAGGCTGAAGCCTTATTTGTCTCATTGAAAGGGGTTCTTCTGCGACACTGTGGACGCCGAACGTGCAATAACTGTCACGTGACCTGCTTGGCGGAAGCAGCGGGTTAACTTCGTCTTTGCGGCGTGCGCATAATAGATAGATAGCTAGATAGATAGATAGATAGATAGATAGATAGATAGATAGATAGATAGATAGATAGATAGATAGATAGATAGATAGATAGATAGATAGATAGATAGATAGATAGATAAAAACCTTTATTTAGGTCCTGAAGGAATTCACCCCCGTTTTATAGGGGGATCATCGCGGGCCGCTCCCACGTAGGGACGGGGAGGCCGAGCCTCACCGCCGCGTCGTGGGCCTTCTGGACAGCCTGGAGTTGTTGTAATAGGACCGGGCTCTTAATCATAGGATAAAATTGTTATTCCGAGAATTCTTGATGCCTTCCCTGTAAAGAGGGGCACCTCCAGAGCATATGTCTAAAATCACTGCGATCTTGACAGTCCGGACAAAGTGCTGAAATGTCGGAGTAATGACTAACAATGGAAAGTCTAGGGTATGTCCCCGTCTGAAGCATGCGAAGAGAAATTGCCTGTGGCGTAGACAACTTTTCGTGCGGGAGTGGGAATGACCTACGGCCCATTTGATAGTGTTTTGTGACCTCATTGAAGGTAGTCAAAATGTCCCTAAAATGGAGGCTGAGGGCTGATTCCTCCGTCGGAGCCGCGCAAATCCCGGCGCGGTAAGTGAGACCTCGCGCCTTGGAGTGGGCTAGCTCGTTGACATTGTAAAGGCTCCCGACCTTCGAGCGAAGATGAGCAGGGAACCAAGTAATTGTGTGGTGTGTGAGTTCCTTGTGAGCGAGAATTCTAAAAGCTTCCTTGCAGACGGACCCAGAAGCGAATGCCCTAGCAGCGGACCTAGAGTAAGTGTAAATATCAGTTCGTTGCGGATCAAGGAGAGCGAGTGCGATGGCCATCTGCTCTGCTTTGTAAGAAGAAGGGGTTCGAACCGACGCTGATCAACCTCCTAAGACTGTTCCATGCATTTTTGATGAGCCACATAGACTATGTCGCATCCATGCACAAGTGGCAACTCCATGAGAGGACTAAATTAAACACTCTCATAAGAAAAAGCATCAAGAGAGTTCTAGGCCTTCCTATGCGTGCGCATAATTAAGGAAAAAATATCGACGTTCGCCTAACTCTCACTTCGTCCTTGAGAAAGCGTGGCATCAAATAGATAGTAAAGAACGTAACGAAGACTACCCCCTGTCCATGTATTTCCCTTTTACGTCTCCTTAGGCGGACGCACAAGGGACACCTGTGATTTTTCGCGCCGTTGCTGCAGTTCGCCATCGTCAACATCAGCCACAGCATGGACAAAGTGTGTAGGTACGTAGGTGAGCGTATGGCGCTACAGACGCGTAGTGGGCGATTCGCAAGTGTGCTTGTTGTGTTATCGAATCCCGGTCGCGGCGGCTGCACTTCTGATGGAGGCTAAATTGTTTGAAGCCCGTGTACTTAGATTTAGGTGCACGTTAAAGAACCCAGGGTGCTCGAAATTTCCGGAGCCCTCCACTACGGCGTCTCTCATAATCATATCGTGGTTTTGGGACGTTAAACCCCCGATAATAATAATAATAATAATATTATTATTATTCATTGTGCCCGTTTTCTTACCATTTCATTTCGTACCCAACTGAATTTTGGCATGCAAGACGCAGAAAAGAAATAGTTTTCACCTTTTCAAGCCGTTGTTTAGGAAAATACACCAGCAGCCATAAGCGGACACGCTTTCAGCGGCGGCGGCGGATTCGCTGGGCTGTGCAAAAGCGAGATACGAAGTCGACTCGCTGCTGCAGCGCCTTCTTCTACTTCCAGTGTTCTCAGCTATTTTAAACCAAAACAGGCTCTCGATGAACGCGTCGTTGTCGAGGCTGTGAATTTTATCATGCTGCACGGGTAGTTTGCGATTGCGCCGGTGCGAACCACTGCCAACGCCTTGGCCGCAATGCTGAAATTGGGATCGATTGTTCGCATTACGTGCTTGATTAGCTAGTGCAGCCAAAGTAAGGCTTCCAGTGAAGCGGAAAGGTGTTCAGCTATCGCGTGGCGGAAAAATCGATCTTGGACCAATTTTTCGCGCCGGGCTCGCCGCGTGGTTTTCCGGCCACTTAGGCGGCGAAGGCAGCCAATTTCCAGTGAGTTTTGCCGCTTTCGCCCCCTTCGAGGCCAAGTGTGAAATCGCCTTAAGCGTCCTCCACGTTCTTGCTCTCCGTTAGGCACTACTGGAGGCTCCAACAGCAGTTAGCGTAGGAGCTGGCTAAACAAACTATAGTCGGATGCAACTTAAGAAGTCCGCAGAGTCCCCTCCCAGACAACCGAAGCGCGGCAGCCGATCGCTTCCGCGAGTGAAGATATAGTCCTGCTCATGCACGCGGCAATGATCTCCGAAGACGGGGTCTCCGGCCGTCCGGCTCATGACGTCACTCAGGAGAGCGCGCCCATTGGTGCAGGCGTGTGTCCACCCGCCTTTGAGGAGGAAATGCCGCGGACTTCTACACTTGCATCCGGCTATAGTACCCCAACTGCTAAGTGCTACGCCGTACGCCGAAAAGCTTCGTGAAAAGTATAGGGTACTAGCCATGTCATATGAAATACAGGTAAAGCGACATTTTTAAGGGAACAGCTCCGCTGAGCGCTTTATTATGAGTCTCATAAGCACGGCTTCAAAACTTCCGCATACTTTTTCCTGGTACCCTTTGCGGTAGTTTAGTAGCTACGACGTATCAATTTTTAGCTCGTGGTCTCGGCTTGGATCAGAGCCGCATATTATTGTTCATGAAAAAAAAGCTACTATTAGAAATAGCGTTATGGGCGCGTTAAGCAATCCCAGGTGGTCGAGACCACCCACCGTTGCCCACTGTGCGGCGTTCCTCTAATCGAATAGGTATTTGGTCACATAAGGCCCTAGATTCGATGTTAGAACTCTAGACCTGGTTCTACAACTACTGCCTGCATTTCCTGGAAGTTGACGTCCAAGATCACGAATCTCGTTCTTTATAGTAAACATGACTTGTTCTAATGCTACGAAGGCTTGCGATTTCCACTGCAGCTGCACATCACCTTGTCTTTTAGCTTGGTATTATGCATTGTTTTATGCAAGGAATATGGATTTGCATTATATCAGCGATGTACGGGTGGTGGCTTCTCCAGTTGTATGAATCACTCGAATAGCCTCTTGGAATGTTTATAACGACTACACAAGCGTAGGTCTGTACTTCGACGGCGTTGGCCTGTGTTTGCGCGAGTTGGTGAGAATCCGGTACTGAGCGTGTTGATAGGATCTGACTGTCTGTGCAATATTTGGACAGGTGTCAAAACATAGAGGCGCCCAGGTAATTCAGGCTTCGCAATCAATCAAGCAGTTGAGTGTCTGCATGAGTTCACTGTTTACAGGAACGCAATAACAGCGCAACTAAACGCGCAATGCTAAAAGGGCTGTCGTCTACCTTATATATATATATATATATATATATATATATATATATATATATATATATATATATATATATATATATATATATATATATATATATATATATATATATATATATATATATATATATATATATGTATATATATATATAGTCGAGAAAGGAAGACAAAACGTACGAAACAAGCTTTACTAACGTTTCGGCAGGAGGGCCTGCCTTCGTCAGAGTGAATCACTCTGATTCACAGTGAATCACTCTGACGAAGGCAGGCCCTCCTGCCGAAACGTTAGTAAAGCTTGTTTCGTACGTTTTGTCTTCCTTTCTCGACTGTATAATATATATATATATATATATATATATATATATATATATTTATTTATATGTATATATATTGCGATGACGAAGAGTGGCAATGGGCTTAGGCGCATGCTGGGGTAGCGTGAGGAAGAGAAGGACGAAGGCCAGAGAATAGAACAGCCGGCCCACGAACGGGCGTTGTCTCCTGTTTCTCTCTTTACAATGGCGCAGTCGCGAAACACAGAGCCATCAGAAGACGTTAATCCGCCTGCCTCTATCATCCTTCGAAGCGGGCGAGTGCTTTCGGACTCACAGCCATTACATTCCGGGGAAGGCGTCCGGGCCTCCACGGTGGCTCAACCACAGGGTGGCGACTCCGAAATGACCCGTTTCTTGGACGTGTTGACGCAACGCCTCACCAACATGGCAAGCAGTTCTACCGCCGCCATTGGATGTGCCGCACCTGGGCCGCTACCTGAGACTGCTATTCCGGAATTTCACGGGTTTCAGCACGATCCGACCACCTGGGTCTCGACCATCGACTCTGTCGCCACGAAATACTCTTGGCCAGAGTCTACGAAGAAATCCGTCGCGGAAGGGCGCCTTCGAGGAGCTGCACAAGCCTGGCATCGTCTTCAGGGAAGCAAGTATGCCTCATGGACTACTTGGTGTGCGGCCCTCACGTCCACATTTGCACCGCTTCCGGGAGCCTATGACACTCGCTTCATGGAGATGCGGTCACGCCGGCAAGCCCGAACTGAAGACATTGCCGCATACATCTGCGACAAATTATGCCTCCTGCAAGCTTGCGATATTGCCTGGCCCTCTCCGGCAGCCAGACAGTATGTCATCGATGGCATATACGATTCGACGCATGCGGCCATACTGTCTGTGCAGACAGTTCATCAAAGCATCGATGCTTTTATCCGACAGGCAGCAGAGTTGCAGGAAACTGCAAGACGCCCCGCTCCTGCAGTCTCCCCACAGGAACCCGCTACCACGCGGCGCGGATGCTTTTCCTGCGGGCGCTTGGGGCATGGATACAAGGACTGCCCACAAACGCCACGCCAAGCCATCCAGTTCCAAGCGCGGCCACTTCGAACTGTTCGGGTCCGCGTCGACGGCATTGGTGAGCTCATGACACTCGTGGATACTGGAGCCCAGCGAACGGCGCTGCTTCGCCGACACGCCCCAGCCACCCTCCAGCCTTGGACCGAGCCGCCCCTACGGGGCCTCGGCGGCAGCGTACTCCCTGTAGGTGCGGTGGACCTGCAGCTGCACACTGAAGCCGGGAGCAAGTTACTTTGCGCCGTTCCCGTCTTCGATGACCTACCCGCTGACATGGTTCTGGGAGCGGACTACATCATGTCAGGTCAAGTGCAGCTCACCATCGATGGCGACGGCGTCCACATCCGTGGATTGACCCCGAGTGCTTCTCCGGATAAAAGCTCCCAAGGTGAGCCAGCAACGCTGCACTCGATCTCAGCCGTGCTCGAAAGGCACACATCACCTTTTGCTGATAGTACTGCGCAGCTCCCTGGCACTAGCTTATTAGAACATCGTATACCGACTGACAATCATCCGCCGGTGTCTGTGCCGTTACGGCGATATGCAGAAAGAGAGCGGGCCGTGATTGCGGAACAAATAGAAGAAATGCTAGCCGCTAATGTAATCAGGCCGTCTTCTAGTCCATGGGCTGCGCCTGTCGTTTTAGTCCGCAAAAAGAACGGTAGCCTACGATTCTGCGTGGACTATAGGGAGATAAATAAGCACACCATACCCGACTCATACCCGCTGCCGCGTATTGACGACGCTATTGACACCATACGAAATTCAAGATTCTTTTCATCTCTGGATTTGAAAGCGGGGTATTGGCAAATCAACGTCGCCGAAGAGGATAAGTGCAAGACGGCTTTCCGTACGCCTTCTGGCATGTACGAGTTTAACCGTATGCCTTTCGGGTTGCGAACCGCCCCAAGCACGTTCCAGCGGGCCATGAATACAGTACTGGGTTCGCTGAAAGACCAAGCCTGCGTTGTGTACCTCGACGACATCCTTGTTATCGGTGTAACTGAAGAAGAGCATCTACGAAATCTCGACGAAGTTCTAAAGAGGCTGCATGACGCTGGATTCCGCCTTAATCGGGAGAAATGTCAGTTTGGCATGACGACAATATCCTATCTCGGGTATACCATATCTCAGGACGACGTGCAGCCCCTTCCTGAAAGAATTCAAGCTGTGACCAACTATCCCGTGCCAACCTGTATTAAACAGCTGCAGGTATTTCTGGGAATCGCGTCGTACTTGCGCAAGTTTGTCCCCAACTTTGAGTCAACAGCTGCACCGCTCACGGACCTGTTAAGGAAGGGAACACAATTTCAGTGGGGACCATCGCAGGACGACGCCTTCCGGACCCTTAAACATCAATTGACCCATAGCCCTGTTCTGTGCCACTTCAATGAAGAATGGACTACAGAGGTACACACCGATGCAAGTCAAACTGGTATAGGGGCCGTTCTTATACAGCGTGACCCGCACGGACGTGAACACGTCGTCGCCTACGCCAGCCGCAAACTGTCTGACGCGGAGCGCCATTACCACTCCAATGAACTAGAGTGCCTGGCTGTCGTCTGGAGCGTTGACGAGAAGTTCCGGCACTACTTGGCCGACAATTCACTATTGTAACGGATAACTCCGCTGTGGCGTGGATGTTCGCTAAACAGCACCTCAAACACAAGTTTGCGCGGTGGATACAACATCCATCACCGCGCAGGAGCACAAAACCAGGTTGCGGATGCCTTATCGCGAAACCCAACCGAGGAACGCTCCCTGCAAAACTGCGAAGACTGGATCATGTTCTCCCAGGAAGAAGTTTCGAATGCCCAACGCATCGACAAAGAATTAGACACCATTATGAATTCCCTATCAGACACGGGCCGCAACGCCAAATTTGCTTTACGCGACGGCACGCTGTATCGTCGTCGTTGGGTCGAGAAGCAAGACGAACGCCACCTTTTGGTCATTCCTACCTCCTTACGTTCGGGTATTCTGCGTGCCATCCACGACACACCCGAAGGCGGCCACATAGGCTACCGAGCAACATTGCGCAAACCACAAGAGCGCTTTTGGTGGCCGAGAATGGACAGGAGCGTGCGTTCGAACGTTGCAAGCTGTAAAGTGTGCCAACAGCACAAACGGCGTCCGGGCTGTCAACCTGGATTACTAACACCGATTACGCCTCCGGAGACAATTTTTCACACTGTGGGAATAGACCACATCGGGCCTTTTCCAACATCGGCAGCAGGCAACAGATATATTATAGTCGCGGTGGACTACTTGTCAAGGTGTATAGAGGTCGCTGCCGTGCCTTCCCTTGCCGCCAGTTGCGTCATAAACTTTCTGCGGGACCACTTCTAATGGAGACACGGCCTCCCTAAGAAACTCATCTCCGACAGGTCGACCAATTTCCGCAGTCGTGAGCTCCGTACCTACCTTCGGCAAGCGGGGGTTGAGCATCATTTCGCGGCAGCCTACCATCCACAAGCGAACGGCCTGACAGAGAGGTCGAACCAGACGCTACAAGCTCGACTGGCACCGTATTGTACGAGCAACAAGCCCGGTGAGGCCGACTGGGACGAGCATCTCAAAGCAGCTGCATACGCAGTTAACTCGGCGTTGCAAAGTTCCGCCGGAACCTCTCTCTACGAAATTGTCTACGGTCAACTACCAAAACTTGGCGCTACACTCGCCTTGGACACCCCTGTACAACTTGGACGTTCTGCTGCACGAGGGACACTTTTCCGCAAAATACGAACCCAGGCGCGCAAGAAGATAATGCATGCCCAACAGGAGCAAAAGCGACATTACGACCGCCGCCACCGTCGGGCATCGCCATACCGTATCGGCGATGAGGTGTGGGTGCAACGAGGTACACCGTCCCCTGCGAAGAAACTATGCGCGAAGTTTGAAGGGCCCTTTATTAATACGAAACAACTGGGCGAGAACACTTGGCGAGTGCGGTCCTCGGATTCTGACTCGCGCGCAGACAAAAGGAGGCGCAACAATTTTGCCGTGCATGTGTCGCGTATTAAGAATTGTGTCCGTAGAGACGTCTGAAGTGCCGAACTCTGCTTTTCTTTCAGAGGTGCACCTTTCGCAGCGTGGCCGAGTGTGATGACGAAGAGCGGCAACGGGCTTGGGCGCATGCTGGGGTAGCGCGAGCAAGAGAAGGACGAAGGCCAGAGAATGAAACAGCCGGCCCACGAACGGGCGTTGTCTCCTGTTTCTCTCTTTACAATATATACATATGAGCGCGTAGAAGAAAACGACGATCGCGTGTGCGCTCGTGTCACGCGGCAGCCGCTGGCAGCGGGCAGTTGCGGCCAAGGCTTGGACCAGTAAAGACGTATCTCTTTGGGTCTTGGCCTCATCTCTAAAGGGTTCAGGGCTAGATGCAGCCGCAAAACCCTAGATCTGGCGCCCAACGGGTAGGACCCCGCCCCGGCATGTTCTGCCCGATCAACGTACGCCGAATCCCACCAGGCCCTAATTTCAGCCCCCTGCACGGTGACGTCGCCTTCGGGGAGCTACGGGCGCTGAAGCGGGCGTTCATGGATATGGCCGCGTACGGGGTCTACGACCTGGTCCTCCTACTTCAGCCGGTGGAGACCCTCATGCGCCTCTGCCTTTCCGGGACAATGACCCCCGATGAGCAGCGGCGTGCCATCGTCGCCCTGGAGCACCTCGGCGCTTACCTCGGCGTCCCGCTGCCCGCGCAGGCTATGGAGGCTGTGGCGCGCTCGTGCGGCGAGGTGGCACCTGGGGCCGACGACGAAGGCGGCGACGATGCGTGCGCTGGCGAGGTCGGTGTCGTGGCTCGTGCGGGCTCGCGCGGCGGGCCTGCACCGCGGGACGACCAGAGACGCGGTGGCGATTCATTGTCCGCCAGCGCGGGTGCAGCGTCCAGGAACGGTGAGGCGAACACGGCGTCGGACGATGTGATTTCTGGGGACACGCCCAGTGACTGCGACGACCTTGAAGCAGAGGTCAGAATGTCCCGGGATGACGACGATGCGGCGGCCGGGAAGAAAAGGAAGAAGACGAGAAATAAGAGGAGGAACCGGAAGCACAGGGACACGAGACTAACACCAGACGAATTGGAGTCCGTCACCGAGGTGGTCCGCACTCGTGACCTTGAGAGGGACAAGGCTGCCCTTGAAGCTGAGGTAGATCGTCTCAAGCAGGACACATCACAGCATGCTACCCGCATCAGCCAACTGGAATTTCAGTTGGCAAACATGACAGATGCACATGATGGTCTCAAGCAGGAGCACGACGTCTACAAAGCCAAGGCCACCACCATGATTATTGAAAAGGACAGCCAGATTTCTGGCCTGAGGGACAAGTTTCGTACTCTGGAGAAACAGCTCGAACAGCAGCTGGTTGAGTCGCGGCAACATTTCTTCGAGCCCAAGACATCCTGGAGTGACAAAATCCAGACCCTTGAAGCTTAGATCTTCAACATGGACCGGAAGGTGGCCGAGGACTCGCTGGACTACAGTTGCATGGAGAGGCTGCTTGCAGATGCTCAGCAGTGCCTCAAGGAGCAGCAGCAGCAGTGTGCCAAGTTCGAGGAGCACATGCTGGAGCGGGACACTCAACTGGCAAACATGCGGCGCAGCCATGAAGAAGAGCTGCAGCGGCAACGCGCACTCCATGACTCCCAGCTGGACGAGCTACGGATGCAAGTTTCTGTTCTCCGTGCGCAGCTCGCCCAGGCCCAACAGGACCGCAACCGAGAAGCCAGCCAAGCGCAGACATTAATTTTGAAACTGAACCAGAAGGAGCCAGAGTGCAAGAAGAACCAGGAATAGATCCAGGGGCTCGAGGAGGGCCAGAGGACTTTGTTGGCAAAGGTCTCCGAGCTAGAGAAGCAGCTCAATCTGGTGTCGGACTCTGAGAGAATCCTCAAGCACGGTCTGAAGAGGAGTGAGGCTGAACTAGAGACCATGCAGGAAGAGCTTGCAAAGCTGAACCAGGTGCTGGCCTCGGCTGAGATCGAGAACAAGCGGCTGATGGAGGAGCTTAAGGCGAGACAGCAGCAAGCGGATAAACAATCCAGGCTGGAAGCGGTAACGCAGCTGCTGGGATCCCGGGAGACGACGGCAGACCAGGTGGATCCGTTCGAGGTAGAACCTGCCGCGCACGAGCGCAATTGCACCAGCGTGTCTGACCCGCAGCGCAACATCAGCGAGGGAGGCGTGCGCGCAGGAGGCATATGCAGTCGGGGCTTCGTTGGGGACGTCGCGCTGCCGTGGCTGCCAAGGTCACTGGCGTTCAACGACTACTACCTGGAGGAGTGGCCGCCACCCGCACGCGAATGGTCTGGAGGGCTACAACGGCAAAGACATACGACAACGACAACGGCTTATGACTCGCTGGGACCGGTGCTGCACCAGGAGCATCGGCGTTCCATCATGCTCTCGACCGTGGTCATGCTGACGACTGTGGTCGTGAACCTGAGCGAGTCCGGTGTGCCTCCGTCTTCGGGTGGCAGCAGAGTTGCCTCTGCTGGGCGCGTCAGCAGTTCCCGTGACCGGCAGCCCACGAGGTCCCACAGAGAGTTGTGGGCGGACAGCGCCGGCATGTGGTCGTGTGTGCCACGTGCGGTCCGCCGTAGCCAAGGATAGCCAGGACAGGACACTTGCGCGCGCTACCCTTGTGAAGTTGCCCGCGTACTTCTCGCTCACTTTTTTCCGAGGGGAGGGGGCGGTAGTAGCTCGGCGGCTGTGAGCGCGTAGAAGAAAACGACGATCGCGTGTGCGCTCTTGTCACGCGGCAGCCGCTGGCAGCCGGCAGTTGCGGCCAAGGCTTGGACCAGTAAAGATGTATCTCTTTGGGCCTTGGCCTCATCTCTAAAGGGTTCAGGGCTAGATGCTGCCGCAAAACCCCAGAATATATATATTCTGATGACGAAGATCGACACCGGTGCTCTGGCGCGCGGGGACAGTTAGCGGGTAGAAGCAGAGGAAGACGAAGAGACAATAGAACAGCTAGCCCAGGATCGGGTGTTGTCTCTGTCTCTGTTCCTCACAATGGCGCAGTCTACAACGCAAGCCGAACCTTGCAGCTGAAGCCACCTGTCATCGCGCGTCGTCGACAGCGCGGGTCTCTCCATCCTAGGAACGCCGTCCACGCTTCCTCGATCATGGACACCATGGCCCGACCGCTGCTGCAGCTACCCATCAAACCATCCCAGGACGGCGTCCAGGCCTCCTCGGTGGCTCAAGGGCACGCTTACCCCGGCGACGCCAAGACAGTGCACGGCCTACCGTTGCCCGGGAATGCCGCTCACGCTTCCCGTGGCGACACCCTCTCATTCAGGGTTCCACCGGCACCTGAGGCGCTTTCGGATGCGGTACAAGCTCCTTCGGACCAGCAGCCCGCCGTCATGGGCCCAACCACCACCTACTGGTCCGACATGAGTGGCGCCGCACGCGAACCATCGGAGAGCGCCGCGCACCTGCGGCGTACCATTGCGCGACTCCGCGTCACGGTCAACGCCTTGACAGCGTCGAGTTCTGTGCTGTTTCCTCCCATCATTCCGGCACTGACAGCCATCAACGCCATGTTGGATGTGGCCACCTCGCTAGACCTTGAGGCCAGCTCGCCTGAGCAACGTAGAGAGCTCCGGTCTACCCTCAGCCAGGTCTCTTTCCAACTTGGTGATTTCGCGCACACACTCTGCCGTTTCGCTCCTGCCGTATCACCATCCCAGGCTACCTTTGTACTACCGGAATTCCGCGGCTTCCAGGACGACGCCGAAAAATGGGTGGCGACCGTCAACGCCCTGGGAGATCGCGAAGCCTCGACGGAGGCGCAGAAATGGTCTATGGCGGTAGACCGTCTTCGGGAAGGTGCCGCGGCGTGGCACAGGTACGACGGCGTGAGGCAGCAGTCGTGGGCAGCATGGAGTGCAGCCCTGATTGCCGCTTTCGGCCTGCCGCCCGGTACCTTCGGTGCGTCCAAGACCTCCACCGAGGACGGCGTTCTGGAGGGCCACAACCTTGAGGCTGCAACGGTGCCTTGCTGTCCATAAACGGTGTACGTCGTTGATTTTGACGCTTACCGAAGCAGCCCTGCCCCCCCTCTGCAGGTCAAGGACTTTGCGTCGGTAATGGACGTGAGCATATCGCCACCAGACCTTCCGCAAACGGAGAAACTGCCCTGTCGTTCATCGTCGTCAGAACATATACAGGCGCTCCCACCTGTCGTGCCAGATGAGCGACACGACCATGAAGACTGCCAGACCACGATCGCCAGTAACGCGACCTACGCCATGCCACTTCACAAAGTAGGCCATCCAGATGTCGCGAACGAGATGCTTGACCAGCCAGGCGTCATTATCGTCAGAGACTTGGCACCGCAAACCAGCTGCCCTGTTGACGACACTGCTCCCTCCAGGGACACATCATGTTCACGTGACCCTACATCAGGAAGCGCCAGCTCGACTCAGCGTGACAACTGCGCCCGACCTCACATAGCTCGACACGCGACAGTTACGCATGCTGTACTATGTTCAGAGCTGCGGCGGGACCAACGTCAGCGTTTCGAGATAAGCCTACCACCATGCCGAAACAGTAATTGCCACCCACCCGAGCAACTACAGACACTTTGTGAGAAGTCTCTTGGCCGGAAACTTCGAGTAGTTCGACACTGCCAATTCCGTGCACGACAGGCCAATGGGAGAAATTCCCCTACAAAGTCGCAGCGTGGCCGAGGTCATCGTCCACCGCAACACAGCCAGTGTCGCCCGCCAGGGAAACTTCTAGCAGACCACCAAACTATGCTGAAGCGGGGGCGGGGCCGACCACCACGAAACAGCCAGTGTCGCCCACCGGACTCGTTTCTGGCGGATCTCTTGACCGAGTTGCCGCGTGGTCGGGTCCGACCAGCGCGATTCAGCCAGCACCGTCCACCTGAAATATTGTCAACGCCTCCGCGCGCTTTGCAGTCATGGCCGAGTGTGATGACGAAGATCGACACCGGTGCTCTGGCGCGCGGGGACAGCTAGCGGGTAGAAGCAGAGGAAGACGAAGAGACAATAGAACAGCTAGCCCAGGATCGGGTGTTGTCTCTGTCTCTGTTCCTCACAATATATATATCTTGTGACGTCGCAGTTGACACGCCTTTAATAAGCCTTCGAGCCTTAGGGAACCGAACACATCCGAGGTACAGAACAAGCTCAAGATATATCCCCACAAGCGAAGATGATGAAGAACACCATGCGATGATGATAATGTACAGATGATGAAGAAGGGCCTGATAAATGCCTACACTAATTTCCCCCGCGTGCAAGCGGCCATCCTGGCCGCAACTTAAAGGTACGGAGAACGCCTGTTAAAAGGCTTCATACGAGATACATGCACAATCTCGGTACCGCGACGGCGCCGGTCAGTTGGAGCAATAACAGGTTCGACGCGATAATTAACGGGAGAGGTCTGCTCCAAGACTGTGTATGGGCCAAGAAACCGAAATTGAAATTTGTCGCACAAGCCAGGAGTGCGAACTGGTGTCCGGAGTAGCACCGCGTCGCCGGGGTGGAAGAACACAGCACTGTGAGATGCGTCATGGAGACTCTTGCGGTGCTGTTGTCTTGCCTCAGTGTTCACTCGGGCGAGCTGGCGACAGTGGAGGATGCGGGACACATATTGTTCACAGGAAGATGCAGATGGAGTGACAGGGGCGGACAAGAAAGAGACGTCAAGAAGGGAAGTTGGCGATCGGCCATAGACAAGGTAGAATGGCGAGCAACCAGTTGTGCGTTGTACGGCGGTATTATACGCAAAAGTTACAAATGGCAAAATTGCTTCCCAGTTTGTGTGGTATGGCTCAATGTATATGGCTATCATGTCGGAGAGTGTGCGATGAAATCGCTCAGTTAGCCCGTTGGTTTGGGGTTGATAGCTGGAGGTTGTCTTGTGCGTGGTACCGAAGGCTTGGAGCAATTCCTCAACAATTTGTGAAAGGAAAGCTTTGCCACGGTCACTCAGAATGACCCGAGGAGCACCGTGACGCAGGATTAGGGCTTTAAGCATAAATGCAGCCACTTCAGAAGCCGACGCCGAAGTCACGCAGGTTGTTTCGGCGTAACGTGTCAGGTGGTCGACAGCTGTCACTATCCAGCGATGACCAGTGGGAGTCGTGGGAAGAGGACCATACAGATCAATGCCAACGACTTCGAATGGTGCCGACGGACACGGAAGTGGTTGCAGCTCGCCGCTTTGAGGTGATGTCGGGAGCTTTCGGCGCTGACAAAGGTTGCAGGAAGTGACGTACTTCGCTACACTGGTGGATAGGCCAGGCCAATAGAAGCGACCTTTAATGCGGTCATACGTTTTCTGGAAACCAAGGTGACCAGCAGTCATGTCGTCGTGGCAGGCCTTAAGAATATCAGCTCTAAGAGAGCGAGGCAGAACGGGCACCCAGCGTTGACCATCTGGGTGATACATGTGACGGTAAAGGATGTGGTTATCAAGCTTGAACTGCGTGAGCTGTCGACGAAGGCGGGCATTAGGCGGCCGCGAATTTCCCTGAAGGCGGTCTATGATGCGTCGACAGAAAGAGTCACCGAGTTGATGAGACATCACCGAGCCATGGTCGTCAGGAAAGATCTGGTCAAGAGCGGCTAAGGAAGAGACATGCGTGGAAGGACCGTCCGAGCATTCATCGCTGAAGTTAGTAGCAGAACCAGTGCACGGTGCCGTAGGAAGTGGGCAGCGAGAAAGCGCATCTGCGTCCTGGTGCTTTTTACCACACTTGTAGATAATAGTGAAATGGTATTCTTGCAGACGGATAATCCAGCGACCAAGGCGACCTGATAAGTTCTTGAGTGTTGAAAGCCAACATAGAGCATGGTGGTCTGTAACGATGGTAAAATGACGACCATGTAGATAAGGTTGAAACTTCTGCACCGACCAAACGACAGCTAGGCACTCCTGCTCAGTGATGGTGTAATTCTTCTCAGCGTTGGTCAGTACGCGGCTTGCATACGCGACGACCCTCTCACGTGATGACTGATCTCGCTGCAGGAGAATACCACCGATGCCGTGGCCACTAGCGTCAGTATGCAGAAGTGTAGGTGCCGTTTCATCAAAATGGCGAAGTACAGGTTCGGACGTGAGGGCGTTTTTCAGATGGCTGAACGCCGATTCACATTCGGGAGACCAGTCAAAGGGAACACCAGAACCGAGTAATTTGTGCAAAGGTGCTGCTATTGAAGCAAAGTCTCGTATGAATCGGTGGAAGTAGGAAGCGAGGCCAAGGAAACTGCGTAAATCTTTGCTCCTTTCGGGACGAGGGAAGTGAAGAACCGCCGAAAGCTTATCGGGATCAGGACGAATGCCGTCCTTACTCACAATGTGGCCTTGTCTTGCTGGCAAAATGACACTTTTTCGTGTTCAGCTGAAGGCCAGCGTTAGCAAGGCACGTCAGCACTTCCTCCAAACGTTGTAGGTGCTGAGAGAATGTTGACGAGAAAACAACAATATCGTCCACATAGCACAGGCAAGTCTTCCACTTGAGGCCACGCAGAACAGTGTCGATCATGCGCTCGAATGTTGCGGGAGCATTGCAGAGGCCGAAGGGCATTACATTGAACTCGTAAAGCCCATCTGGGGTCGAAAACGCCGTTTTTTCTTTGTCATCCTCATGCATCGGTATCTGCCAGTATCCCGAACGTAGATCGAGACTCGAGAAGTACTCGGCCCCCTGTAGCAAATCTAATGCATCGTCTATACGTGGCATAGGGTATACGTCCTTGCGCGTGATCTTATTTAGCGCCCGGTAATCGACGCAGAATCGTACAGAACCATCTTTTTTTCGAACTAGTACGACGGGAGATGACCAAGGACTAGTCGAGGGGCGTATTATCTTCCGTCGCAACATGTCGTCAACGTTTTCTTCGATGACCTTCCGCTCGGCGAGAGATACGCGGTATGGTCGGCGACGAACGATGGACCTACCATCAGTCTCGATCCGATGCGTAGTGACGCCTGTCTGTCCTAATACAGGGGAATGCGCGTCGAACGAAGCTTGATGGTTGGTTAGCAAAGCGATCAACTGTTGTGACTGCGAAGGGGTCAGGTCGGAGCTGATGGTAGCTTCAAGGGTGGAGATGGATATGGATCGTCCAACAGAGTGATCTTCAGGGGAAGCCGCTTGAAGAGGAACAACAAAAAAAGGCTCTGATATAGCGACGCAAGCCAACGTTATGCCCTTAGGAATCAGAATTTTTTCGGATGTCGGGTTTGTTGCACAAACGAATGCGGAGCCATCGTCGAAACGCACCAGCCCTGATGGAAAGGCTATCCCTCTGGTGAGACAGCGTGCAGATGGTTGTACGAGCAGGTCACCGTGGTCAATGGTATCAGACGTGATGGCAACAATTCGCTGACTGCGGGGAGGTAGGTCGGTGTCTTCTGCAGCAAGAAAGCGAAATGGTGTGTCATCTGCGTGGAGCGAATAGGCGGTATCGGTCATGTGGAGGACACGTTGCCGGCAGAAGATGGTAGCGGACGCCGTTTACAGAAATTCCCATCCTAATATGAGCTGGTGGGCACACGAACTAAGCACTGCGAATTGTATATAATGCAGAACGCCATCAATGTAGACACGAACAGTGCACATGGCGGAAGGTCGAATGGCGTGCCCTTGAGCAGCGAGCAGCGTAGGTCCATCGTAGGGAGTAGTAACTTTCCGGAGACGCGAACACAAACCACCGTGAATAACTGACAAACTAGCACCAGTGTCTATTAACGCTTCCACTTCTATGCCTTCTACCAAAACAGAGATGATATTATGTGGACGTGCTGGAGGAATTTCTCTCATTTCTCTAGATGCAGCTTTTCCTCCAAAAGCTGCATAATTTAGTTTTCCGGGTGACGGTCGGCGAACTGAGAGGCTGGTCGAAGTGGTGACGTCGAGCGACGAAGGGGTGACGGCGAGCGGCGCCTGGCAGGACGGTAGCTCGGAGCCGTCTCGAATATTGCAGGTGGAGAGGGAGAGCGGCCGGGAAGCGTTGCAGAAGGACGGCGCTGGAAAGTGGACCCAGTTGAAAAGTCGTCCCGTTCGTGTGTGTCAAACCCACGACGCTCGTCTTGCTGACGCTTGCGACAGAAGCGGGCGATGTGTCCACGATAGCCGCAGTAGTAGCAGGTAGGTCGCGTTGGGCGCCATGGTGGATAGTAGGGCTGGTTATGTGCGCTGGGGGATATTGAAGCCAGGTGGGCTGGCGTCGCCTTCGGTGGCATCGATGGAACTGTGGCCGGGGTAATTGCGGCGACTTGCGCGTATGTTGGTTGTGGCCTTGGGACGAGAGGGTCTGTATACGCAGCACCAGTCATAGCCGCCAACTCCTCCTTAACAACGTCACGCAAACTGGTACTGGAGGCGGGAGAAGGGACCGCACCTGTTGAAAAGCCGAGCGACTGCAGTTATTCTCGTATGATGGCGCGGACCATCGCGCGCAACGAGGGATCGGCAGTAGGGTTGTTATGAGGGGTGTCCGGCTGCAACCGTGCGGATTCGAGCTCGTCCAGACGCTGGCACGTAGCAACAATATCAGCGACTGTAGCCGGGCCCTTTATCGCCAAAGCATTGAAGGCGACAGTCGCGATGCCTTTCAGGAGATGACGCACTTTGTCTGACTCTCCCATGGAAGCGTTGACGCGACGGCAAAGGGAAAGTACATCCTCTTTATACGAGGTATAAGACTCGCCCAGTTCTTGTTTGCGAGTGTCCAGTGTTCTCTTCGCAAGGGCGGATCGAACCGCTGGAGTGCCAAACACTTGTCGGAGACGCTCTTTGAAAGTGCTCCAGTCGGGAAAGTCGATCTGATGGTTGAAAAACCAAGTCTTCGCCACGCCTGTGAGGTAGAAGGAGACGTGGCGGAGCTTGTGTGGATCGTCCCAATGTTTCGCAGCACTCACGATGTCGTATTGGTCGAGCCAATCCTCCACATCTTCATTGCGAAGTCCAGCGAATAAATGGGGATCGCGATGGGGCCCGCTGACGATCCAAGGTGGAGAAGCCGCGGCAGCCGTAGCGGCAGAGGTAGATGAAGTGCCTGAGGGTTCGTCCTGCGGCATGCTGGTGGACAACTGGCACAAACGGCGACCTGAACGAAGCTTCAGGAGGTAAAGCGGGCGAGGAGAGGACGGGGAACCGATGAGCACCCTCCACCACTTGTGACGTCGCAGTTGACACGCCTTTAATAAGCCTTCGAGCCTTAGGGAACCGAAGACATCCGAGGTACAGAACAAGCTCAAGATATATCCCCACAAGCGAAGATGATGAAGAACACCATGCGATGATGATAATGTACAGATGATGAAGAAGAGCCTGATAAATGCCCACAATATATATATATATATATATTAATGAGAACTAACAGACAATAACGCCAAGGAAAGTACAGGGGGTGATATCTGTAGTATTTCGACTATAAATGTGAAGAAAGTAAAGTGGACGAAAAGATAACTTGCCGCCGGCAAGGACCAAAGCTGCGACCTTCGAATAACGCGTCCGATGCTCTACCACTGAGCTACGGCGGTGGTCATCCTCCTGTCCACTTTATGGGGTATATATGTGCATTTAAACCTTGGAGTGTTAGTCAGCGCCAATCGCAGCCATGGCGGCGAATGTGGAACACTCTTTTTCTGCCTTTCTGGCGTCACGTAGCACGTGAACTTATTACGAGCTGGCAGCTGACCAATAATCCCTCGCATACTACCTGAAGGCATCAAGTCTGCCAAAACGAGACCCTTGCTATGAATGAAGGAAAGATGACTCATAAGGGCTCGTTTTCTTTGTTATACACAATATTAATGAGAACTGACAGAAAATAACACAAAGGAAAGTATAGGGGTTGTTATCTGCAGTATTTAGAATATAAATGTCAAGAATGTAAAGTGGACAAAAAGATAACTCGCCTCCGGCAGGGAACGAACCTGCGACCTTCGAATAACGCGTCCGATGCTCTACCACTGAGCTACGGCAGCGGTCACCCTCCCGTCCACTTTATGGGGTATATATGTGCATTTAAACCTTGGAGTGTTAGTCAGCGCCATATGTAACCCATAAAGCACATATATTCCCAATGCACATATATACCCCATAAAGTGGACGGGAGGATGACCGCCGCCGTAGCTCAGTGGTAGAGCATCGCACGCGTTATTCGAAGGTCGCAGGTTCGGTCCCTGCCGGCGGCGAGTTATCTTGCCGCCGAAAACGAGCCCTTAAGAGTTATCTTCTTTCCTTCATTCATAGCAAGGGTCTCGTTCTGGCAGACTTGATGCCTTCAGGTAGTACGCGAGGGAATATTGGTCAGCTGCCAGCTCGTAAAAAAAGATCACGTGCTACGTGACGCCAGAAAGGCAGAAAAAGAGTGTTGCACACTCGCCGCCATGGCTGCGATTGGCGCTGACTAACACTCCAAGGTTTAAATGCACATATATACCCCATAAAATGGACGGGAGGATGACCGCCGCCGTAGCTCAGTGGTAGAGCATCGGACGCGTTATTCGAAGGTCGCAGGTTCGGTCCCTGCCGGCGGCAAGTTATCTTTTCGTCCACTTTACTTTCTTCACATTTATATTCTAAATATTACAGATAACACCCCCTATACTTTCCTTGGTGGTATTGTCTGTTAGTTCTCATTAATATTGTGTCTAACAAAGAAAACGAGCCTTAAGAGTCATCTTCTTTCCTTTATATATATATATATATATATATATATATATATATATAGATATATATATATATATATATATATATATGTATGTATATAACTCTGCTTCTAATATCGCTGTTGTGAGGCTTCTTCAATTGTCGCCAGCGATAGAACAGCACCACTCCTTCTGACACTCGTTCCAGCACACTGCATGATGACCTTTTGTTTATCATCTTTCAAGCAGCCGTTATCATTACGACGACTCAAACTATCATTGCCGCAACGAGGGCTCCAGCACTGCAGCACTATCCGCACGAAGGTTCAGCATTGTAGACGGCATCTTTCGCGCTTTGCTCGCAGGGCCGGCAATAATATATGTATCAGCTGTGGGCGCTTTGTGCATGGTTATCCGGATCATTGCAGAAGTCTGCTACAATTTTCACATAGGGAAGAGCACTAGGAAAAATTTTCGTTCGAACTTTTGCTTGTACCACAAGGCCATTCTTGCTTCAGGAACTTGTTTAAAGACTCTTTACCCTGGCTCGACCAACCTTTTCTTTTTGAGTAATGTTGTGTAAGACATGTCCGATCCTGATGCTTGCAGCAATAATGCTCGTGTCAGTACTGAGAAGCCAACGATCGCTTTAATGGCGACACAGAGAGCCCAAAGAAGAATGTGGGTAGGCTGTCGCCACTTCTTTTTTGTCATTTTCGTAAGTTCCAGCAAGTAGGCGTAGTCGTAGTTTTGTTTCAATGGCTGAGTTCTTCGATCATGCGATGAACCGATTCCATAGACCAGGGGCCTCAAGCACGTGGCTCGCGAACCTCTCACTTGCCGCCAGCGGCCCGCACATGCCCGTCTTGGTCCCACATTTTCTTTAATTTTCGTCACTATGTTCGCGAGCTACGCAGGTATGCCTGGTCAATAGCATTGCCTTCGTGAGGAACCCCATGTGGTCACCATGTGTTGAACCATAACCGTGAAACGAAAACTATATTTCCGAATCGGCGTCCAGATTTGAGTCAATATTTTGTAGATCGTTATCAACATGTTGGAATCCTGGCGCTAAATCTTCAGAAATGACCCGTTTATGAGATATGTGAAAGGTTTTGTTTTCAAATGGTAACGTTTGCTGATACAAACCTACACCCCAACCCCCCTGGTCCTACTTGCTGCGTTGTCCCGGCCCTTGCGGGGCTAAATTGCGTGCCTGCGGCCCGCTGGCTGAGGTGATCTTGCAACCCCTGCCATAGACGATTCCCCAGCGAAATCGCGCGCCTATTTCCATCGTGTGAACTGCAAAAGCAGTGTCTCACTGAACACCTTGATTCGGCCACTTGAAGTTCAAGTATTGTGCAAGGACTTAAATGAGTGATTTAAATGACCCGGCTTGTAGCATCATAGTCGCACATAATCTTCGTGCGTCTCTTTTGGAACTTTTGTAGATATCCTTCAGGGGCTTAAAAGGTTCACTTCCTTCTGGCTTTAACGAAAAGCAAACCTGTTGAGCTCCTCGTCTTTCACGTTGGTTGTTTTGTCGTCGTGCCCAAGCGAGTGGATGGAAGATTCCTCTTCCGAATACTCTTCGATAAATGAGTCGGAATCTCACTGCAGCTTCCGGGCCGCCTCTGTAGCTTTCTTCGCGGGTTATAAAACCGCCCCCACCGCCTATTTGTGATCCTTGTCGCCACATGGTATTATCAGCGAGAAAGAGTGCAAAGTAATAATATTATCTGAAGCCTTACGTACCAAACTACTAGATTATTTAGAGACGTGTCGTAGTGGAGGTCTCCGAAAATTTTGACCATCTGATGTTCTCCAACGTGCACTGATATCGCATAGTGCACGGGACTCTAGCATTTGAGGACACGGTAACAGCCGCTACGGTACAACAAGGTTGATTTAGATATGAGCTGCTTTGGTACACAGCAAAACATTAAAGTATTGCAGATTAATTATTTGTAAAAGGACAAACAAGTATTAAAATATACAAAATATTTAGAAGCTATACCACTCCGTGATGGTGGATTACCTAGCGACGCTATTTGGCACACGAAACAGTGGTGAAACATAACTTCGAGCCGTAGCCGGCCACTATAGCCATTGCCGTGGAACTAAATATCTGTCCAAAATGTTTTTTGAACTCTTTTGGAGTTGCTTTAAAGCTGCTTCGAAGTATGCTCCTTAGAAGATTTCTATTTCAGCACTCTGCGTCTTTTCGCTGCGGCATGAATTGTCTTCTCTGGCTTGTCGCATGCGCTTGGCGTTTCACGCGAGACCTTAATTGATGTTCGCCGCCCGTAGTGATTTAAATCACTCTCTATATACCGGCGTCAGATGGTGCACTGATCATCACTATCAAGCCCAATCAGGATTAAATTTCTCAACGGGTATTGGCTACCTTTATCAGCTTCCGTAAGGGAGCAAGTCGCGATCGAGAAATTCGATCCATATCACGCCATAGCGCGATCGAAAAATCGGCATACGAAAAATCAAGGCAGAATTATAAACTGCCCACGATATGACGAACAAAGAATTCTAATGCGATATCAGCTACGTATTATAGAGCTGTACTTTTTTTATTCCGAAACTATTTGGCCGCGGTCATGCACATCTAAACGAATATATGCCTTGACAGCTGCCTCGCGGCATTTTTTATAAAAAGTAACTTTATTAGATTTAGCATTGTTTCTTACCCTTAAAGATTGCGTGTGTCTGCTATGTGAAAAAGGTCGTTATTGCCAACATAAACATAAATGTCATGCTTTCGTTTACCAATATCTTGCTTATGCGGCTATGCGTACGCAAATGCACCCTTAAGAAGAGAGACTCACAGCTTTTATAGCACTGCGGCTCATTGTTGGAACCGTTAGGCCACTATGACACGTATGCTTGTCCCGTGCCATACTTGGTTATTTAAATGTCTCGCGCTTGCGTCCCTTGCAAGTTACTCGAAATATTCTTATGGACCGCTAGCATTTTAGTAGTTCCAGACAAGGAAAAGAAAAAGCCATTTTAGTGCGCAGTCAAAATATTTTTAACAGGAAATTGTTTTATGACGGGCTCCACCAAGACTTCAGTGACGTATTTCCGTCGCGTAAATGACGTCGAAGAAATGCAAACAATCAGAAGCGAAAGAAAAACTTAAGAAAAAAATAATCACAGCATATCCACGGAGTGAATGATGATGAGTGGGCGAAGCTGCGGAGGTTCATGGGTAAACCGTGAATCTTCCGTGAATTCTGCCCAGTACATCATCACCGACGTGAGATCGGGCGCGTTTATACTGAAGGTTCGATGAGTTATGACGACTTGCAGCTCACTTTAATTTTACATGTACGCTGTGAATTTTCATTGTTTAGAAAACCATTGCTTTAGAAAACATCTGGCGTCTTTCGTTAAGCAGCTGGCGTCTTTTCGTTTTGCTTTAGAAACATCTGGCGTTCTTTCGTTTTGCTTTTAGAAAACATCTGGCGTCTTTCGTTGGTTTATTTCATCAATCAACGGCTTTTTGAATAAAATTTTTATTGTTTAATCACGCACAGGAGAAATCTCACCAGGCACTACCTTGGAGGTAAACAATGGCTGCTAATGGGAATGAGAGACAGAAGAAGTCGGCTTTTAGCTAACACTTACACTTCTACTTCTACTAACGTTTCCTACTGGAACATGCCAATGGCTGCTAATGGGGAAAGAGAGACAGAAGAATTCGGCTTTTAGTTAACGCGCACGCTGCGAATTTTTTATTGTTCAACAACGCACAGGAAAAATCTCCCACCGGCACGACCTGGGAGGTCAAGATCTGGTACTAGCGTTACGACTGGTTACGCACTACTACGAGGGACGAACGGGTGCCGCCTTAAGGAGCTTCGCCCCTAAAACGCACCTTTTATATCTGACAATTCCTCTCAGTGCTATTGGTTGGCGGCGTGGTGTCCCCGTCTGGGAGCGGTAAAGTGAAGTAATGCATTATGACTCTGGCCTCTGCGATAAGCTCTTACAACGCGTTGTTGCTACGCGCCCGTCCCATGCGGCGCGTTTCCAATAGAAGTACAATTTCGTCAACGCCTTAACGCACCGCGAGCTGGCGACCTTAGCCGAAGTGGTAACCGAAGCCTCGGCCTCGCTCATGGCATCCATCTATACCAAAAAAATTACACCATTTCCCGCTAAAGGGGACCATGAGGCGATGCGAAGCCGGAGCACTTGCACGATCGCGTTCCGTTGGCGTTCGATGGGCATGCTACAGACCTCGCGTCGTCGAATGCGAAGAGAAACGCTACGCGCGTCTTGTCTTCCCTCTAGCCTGGTCGTGAATTCTCACAGGGCAAGCGGGGAACGCGCTCGACAGGCACGCGAGAGGGCGGCAGCGTAGGAGGGGAGAGAGAGGGGGAGGGGACGCGCATGCGCAGTTGCTCATCGCGGCGTTGCGCAGGAGAGAATTTCGGCATGTCTAGCCCGCGTTTCAGAGGAAGTGTGGAAAGGGGGAGGGGAGCAGGGAAGTGAGGAGGGGCATGGGAGAGGGGTAGTGGAGAGGGGAAAGGGGAGAGATGGAATGGTGAGGGGAGTGGAGAGGAGGTGTGTGGAGAGGGTATGCGCATGCGCAGTAGGGGTGGTCACGCCGCACACCACCACCACCACCACCGGATTGAACTCCGCCATAAGATACTTCGCATCTAAAATAGTTCTGCGAGGCGCGCCTACCTTGGCTGGTTATAACACCGCGTTCCCCGCTTACGCTTGCCCGGAGAAACATCGCGGTCGGGCTAGAGGGTAGACACGACGCGCGTTGTGTTTCCCTCTAGTCCTTCCGTGGGGTTTTATTGCGATAGCAATTTTATGGACAGTCTCGGCTGGGTTTTGTCCGTCCCCGTCGCCGCCGCTGTCATTCACCGTATATATATATATATATATATATATATATATATATATATATATATATATATATATATATATATATATATATATATATATATATATATATATATATATAGAGACGATTTTCCGAAGCTGGTTTGTTCAATCAAATCTAGATGGCGCCACCGCACCGTGGCCGTCCCCCTACCGTGGCCGTCTCCATGGCCATCCCCTTGCCGTGGCCTTTAGCAGCGCTCCTTAATGTGTCTCCATCCGCGTCGCGTCGTCTGCTCGGCGTTCCCATAGCGTCTGCACGCACGCGTGTAAAAGCGAGCAGACGGCAGCACCGGAAAAGTAAACATGGCGGCACCTGTGGATGCAGTTTCCTTCCGCCTCGAATTTATCACGTCATCGTCCTGCGCTGTGTGGCCCGTAAGTTCAAAACATACGCATTTATTTGCTTTATATTCGCGTCCTGAATCTTCGAGAGCAATGTACTCGTCGGTATTTTGCAGTGTTTCCAAGATTTATTCTCATAATCTCGGAGACAAGGCTTAGCAGGCATGGCTAAATAAATACAGCTGATCGCAATAATAAAGACAAAGCATACCTCACGTTTTTTCTCCAGCGTGAGCCGACACAAAGCGATGGCCGATTTTGCCATTTATTTATTGCTGTGAGGACAGTGTGCGAGTAGCAAGCGCAAGTTGGGATCGAAGCGGGCTGTCGCGTCTGCATGGGTGCTGCCATGTTGGCTTGTAACCCCAGCTACTGGTGGTTGTTAATACAACAATTAAAGGCATACATCATAAATACGAAGTAGAGTAAACATATCGCTTATCGTTGTGGCGTGGTACGTACCAAACAAACGCAAATGTCTCAACGTTTTCAACTTTGAGGCGATTACATGTAGAACTACGTTTCGCTGCGCAAGCATGCCACTTGCTTACACCCTGCTGCAACCAGCTTGTGTGGTACGGCCACGGCCGCTTCGCTAGCCCAATGCGTTGGCTGGGGCAAATGGCTGGGGGAAGGCCAATTACGATCACGTGATCAAACATGGCAGCGCCCGTGCGCCGCTGCGGAAAATCGTCTCTCTCTCTCTCTCTCTCTCTCTATATATATATATATATATATATATATATATATATATGTAAGTCCCAAAGAAAAAGAATTCAGAAAAATGCTTCCGAAGCGCGGAATCGAACCAGGGACCTCTCGCTCCGCAGCCCGTGGCGCTAGCCACTACGTCACGATACGCCGATCCTCCATGAAGCTAACGGCGAGCGTCATATACACACCCTTTACCGCTGGCCGGACTCAGAGACGGCAGGCGCTTATAAGCGTTTCTTCATTGCCAGCGAGATGGCGCGAGGAGCGCAACGAAGATCACTTCGCTCGCTGCAGCGGCCGCGTTTGAGAAAGGAGCGCGCTGTTCAAACAGAAATAAGTAACAACTGCGACATTTAGTTCGCGCTCGTCCTGTGTGTACCTGTTCGTTCGTTTCGTGCGTCCTGCTTTATGTTTCAGCAGTGCGCTTCAAGTATTGCGCTATGACGCATGATAGTTCGCGCTCGTCCTTTGTGCGTTCTTTTCGTGCGTCCTTTGGGCTCGAGCGACGCGCTGACAATTTCGAGCTGCTTTCTGTTGTTCGCGTTACATTCCAATTTGTTGCTATCGCATTCATTGCTTCGCCGTTGCGGCAAAACTGTGACTTTTTTAATTACTCTTTAACATGAGGGGGCATGCCGCATGCCGAAGCTCTGCGTGCAATCGGCGACGCTCTTCTGACTGTCAAACCACTTCCTCTGATTAGGCTCTGACCGTGAACTACTACAGCTATCACAAAGGTTTGTTTAATCATTGATCATGGACGTTAGTCGTCGGGATAGAGATGTGCCACCAAGGTTAAACGGGGCTGCATCCATGGTAAACGGTGCTATAGCTGCCAAACACCAATAGACAATGTGCAAGCGCTCTTATATTAAGGTACAGTAAACATTCAACCACATCTGTAAGTATACGCTTTACTTTCTTGTTATACCGATTTCTATGACAGAAGGATCAACGATAATTTTTTTATTTGCCTGAAAGCATGTATTATGAACGAGCCCAACCAGCCGCATCGTACATTAAGACGCTTCGGTAAACTGTATTGCCTTCTGGTTTCGGTCCATATTTTCAACTAGATTGTTCTGATATGGTAGGTTAGCCTATAATGCTGTCACACTAGCTTACTTAACAGGTACAGACGAACCCGACTGTATTAAATGCTTGTAAATTGAATTATCCTATATATCCAACTGTTTTCGATCACGAGAATGCTTTAACGTCAATGCATATGACATCGAACGAAAACAGCGGCAACACCTGGTATATCGAACATCGGGTGCGGGAAATGCCCCGATAAGTTAGCTTTCCCTCACAAGATTTTGGCTTTTCTTCACGGAAATGGACTTTCCGGCATTCATTTTGGAGACCGACCTTCGTCATTAAGAGAACGCTGCGCGGAGTGAGTAGAAACTACCGCTTACCGTCACGTGCTTTATCCCACAATGCCTCGTCGCTGGGCCGTGCAGGCGTCTTCCTTAGATTATCATGAGGCAGTACCGTGAAGGCAACTTGCGCACCGAAATTCACATTGCAAGTACAATAATTTCATTCAAGTTGTAGGCCTATATCGAATTCTCCGATATATCGAACTGGTTCCCGCTGTGTTGTTGTTTTTTTTTTCGGAGATTGATACATGCGAGCTCGACTGTGTAATGGTATTTATCTTCTCTTTACTGAATTGATGTGAGATATAGTGATGGCTTTAATTACGACTGTTGGCCCTCTTACTGTGAAAACGAAACTAAAACCACAGTAAAAATTAAAACTTCAGAGGAGCACCGGAGATAGTGCCACACATTTCTTAAGCAGCGTCTTTACATTTCTTAAAGGGGTGCTGAAGAAAACATTTGCCGCCGAGATACACATTTCGATTTAAAGCTTGACTGCTGAAATTCGTTGACACGACTATGTTTTCCGCAGAAACTAGGGCGAAATAATGCATTTAATGCATTTTTTACGAACTGTCGCGTTTAGCGACCGCGCCGTCAACTAGAAAAAAGGCAATGCTTGCACTAAGCCGCGCAAGGCTTGAAAAAACGAAACTGGACGATTCTAAAGACTGATCTGATTGCCTCTAGGTTGTTTCTGGGCCTTAGCTAGGTCATGAGCGTTGTTTCTAGGTTACCTCTAGGTCGTTGCTAGGCTTTAGCTGGGTGATGCTAGGTGGTTTCTATGTTGATTCTCAGCGCAGATAGGTTCGAGTTAAACCACAGACACTCACACACACGACACGGATGTTCAAACTCCAGAGCAGGGCTCGGCAGTATCGCGATACAAGAGTATCGCGATAGTATCTGAGAGATACTATTGGGTATCGGTATTTCTCTATCGAGATACATTTGAAAAATGTATTGTGAGGTGCTTTACATCGCTACGTTTATCACGTCGATGGAAACAAATGGGTCCCAGTTATACCACGTTGTCTACAATATGAGATTCTTCACACATTTCATGATGATCCCACCGCCGCTCATCTCGGCTACCACAAAACGTACGAGAAAATACGAAGTCGCTGCACCTGGCCTGGCCTCTCTTCAGCCGTTGCCCAATATGTTGCATCGTGCGTCCACTGTCAAAGCCGCAAGCGACCCACCACAGCTCCTTCTGGTCTCCTGCAACCTCTTCCTTGTCCCGCTTTGCCTTTGGAAGTCGTCGGGATAGGCTTGTACGGCCACCTTCCGGTGACCTCCAATGGCAATCGTTGGATTGTGACGGCTGTTGACCGTCTAACCCGCTACGCGGAAACAGCATCGCTACAAGCTGGGACTGCCACTGAAGTCGCCGATTTTTTTCTCCCAAACATATTTTTACGCCATGGAGCTCCACGCGTGCTGCTCAGTGACTGCGGCAAAGTCTTCCTTTCTTCTACTGTTGCTGAGGTTCTGCGCGCCGCCAACACCATTCACAAGACCACTTCTACTTACCACCCGCAAACCAACGGCTTGACAGAACGCTTTCATCGCACCCTCTCGGACATGATTGCCATGTACATCAACAACGGCCACACGAACTGGAATTAAATTCTGCCGTTCGTAACGTTCGCCTATAATACGGCTACGCAACGCACCACCGGCTTTGCTCCCTTTTTCCTAGTCCATGGCCGTTCACCGAGTTTCGCTCTGGACGTCTCGTTCCTTGCGGCTCCTGCAACCTCAGCAAGTCCTTTATCCGAACAATTTCTGTCTCGCCTTGCACACTGCCGTCACCTGGCCCGAACTAACACCGGCATCTCCCAGGAAGCTCGGAAGTCTCGCTACGACTCGACTCACCGTGCTGTCGCTTTCACGCCTGGCGAAGAAGTTCTTCTTTGGACTCCGGTGCGCGTTCCCGGCTTATGCGAAAAATTCATGAGTCGCTTTATTGGACCTTACATGGTCATTGAGCAAACATCGCCCGTTAATTACCGTGTCTCACCGCTTAGACCTCCTTCCGATCACCGTTGCCGTGGGACAGAAATCGTGCATGTTTCTCGGTTGAAGCCGTATACACGACGTACCTCTTAATGCAGTCGCGCGGCCAGGCGGCCGCTTCCAGCGCGAGAGCGAATTAGTGTGAGCGCAATCACTGATTCTTCTTTGTCAACTGGACATATCATCATCATTTGTACAACTTCCTCATCTGTATATATCATCATCAGTGTGTGTCAGCTCGAGCTCGACTCGAATAAAGCGGTTCCTTATAGTATTTGTATCTCAGTAGTAAAATACTTCTATGATGCATCGATTATATCGCGATACTTCGTTGGGTGCCGGTATCTCGTTACTTTCTCACACCAAAATCACGACCACACTTAAAAAACGAAAAAACACAAGTTCCTTCGTATCTCGTTACTTTTTGTCGGAAATGATCACACGTGTTTGCAAAGTGGAAAGGGACACTTTTTTTGCGCTAAGCAAGGGAAATGCGCGCCACCGGTCGACGACACAGAGAGGGTGGCGATGGGTTACCCACACGCACAGAATGGTCCATGTGGTAAAGCGCCCGACGCCGCTTATGGCACAAACGCGGAGGCAGTATTGTCAGTCTTGTCGACAAAGTCGCTATCGCTCAAGGCTGGTGCAGAACCAGTAATTTTTTTTCGGCGGCCAGCTATTTGTGGAGCACACATAAGAAAACGACTCGACACGTCCTTCTAGCGCCGAAGCCTAAAACCAACTAACTTTTTCTTTATTTTTCTGCGCCCCTCGAGCCAGCCTTGCTGCTGCGCCGCACGAAGTCACGTCCGACCTCTTCTTTCTTCACTGTGCAATCCCGTCGATGTCGGTGGTGCTACATAGCTCCTTCCTCTAGAGAGCAGCATGGTCTGCGAACGAAATCAGCACTGCCAGGAAACTCTGCGGATTGAAGTAGCGTCCGCAGCGACGGGAACGGAGACATGTGGAACTGGATTGAGCCTGGCGACTGTGGGAATCGTCTCACAGTAGGCTGGCTTCAGGCGCTCCAGTGCGATGGTGTCAGGTTTGCCATGAACATCTACGACATATGTCGACTCGCGTTTCTCCAGTACCGGAAAGGGCCCGAGGTAGTGTGGGTGGAGAGCAGGCCGAATAGGTCCAAAGCGCACGAAAACGTGGGTTGCATTGGTCAAGTCGGATGTTATGTAGGGCGTGCGGTCTGGAGGAGGACGTGTCGGACAGGGTTTAAGATCCCGGAAGAGGTCCCTAAGAAGGTGTACGTATTCGTGAGTAGGCAGAGCTGCCGAGGGTGGTTCTGGGGAGAAGAAGTAGCTGGGCAGACGGAGCGGAGTGCCGTAGACGAGCTCCGCGCTGTAGCACCCAAAGTCCGATTTCAAGGCGCACCGGATACACAGAAGTACCAGTGGCAGAACGTTGAACCCATTGCGATGGCGTGCCATGGGCCATCAGTGCTGCCTTGAGCTGTCGATGGAAGCGTTCCACGAGGTAATTGGTCTGGGGGTGGTAGGCAGCTGTGCGAAGACGATGCGTGCCAAGCAAGCGTAGGAGTTCGTGAAAGAGGGCAGACTCGAATTGCTGTCCTCTGTCAGTCACGATCTTGGTAGAGCATCCGACGCGGGCAACCCATTTCGCGAGTTCCCGAGTGTTGTGTTGAAGCCAAACCGACGTTCTCTAGTAGATAAGCTGACAAGCTGATGTTGCCTGAGAGCAGTGAACAGAACAACCTTCTCAGCAAAGCAGATCTTAAATAAATGTATGCTTTCTCTCAATATACCGACGTTCGCTAGTGATTCGGGCGATATGGTTTAGTTGCAAGTTTCAGTACGCTGCTACATTATTCACAATATTACGCTGCACTTAATCAATGTCTTTTTCGAAGTAACAGCATCCCCGAAATAAAATGTATTCCACTAACTGTATCTGTATTACTGTATCTGTATTCCGGGATACTTTTTTCGTCTTTTCGCATATGTATCTCCGAAATGTCCCGTTACGTGAAAGAGAAATGTATCTCAGTATCAGTATTTTAGGCTTCCAGCGCATGTATTTCGATATCTGTATTCCGGGATACTTTTCCGAGTATCTCTGCCCAGCCCTGCTCCAGAGATAGAAACTCGCGCTGAAACCAAGTGTCCGCACTTCTTATAGATTTACGGGTGCATCGTCGTTGGCGTATGCCTTCTATCGCTTCGGGGTCTTGTCGCAGCCGCCGTTGCCTTTCCCGTTGCCTAGTGTTGGGCTAAGTGTTGCCTTCTTCCTTTTTAGTGTACCAGTGGTGAGTAATGGGGCTTACCTGATTTCTGTGGCACATACCCGTCTATGAATTGTGATACTGCACAAATATTACGGCAGCTTAAACAGCTTCGCTGATAAAGGTGACGCTTAAGTCGCGGAAAATGGGCGTACATACCATGCCAGCCATCGCCCGCTTCTCTTAACCCGCTGCGCTCCAACTACGCTACCCAGAACTAGTACGACAGACACCGGCAGCGAAAAATGCTCCCCTGTAGGTCCGGTTTCAGCGTATTTGTGGAGGGGGGTTGTGGGATGAAGAGGAGAGGGTCATAAAGGGTGCCAGCGGGACAGGAAAGCGCGCACCTCGCTTTCGCCGCTGGCACGCTTGACTTCTCGGCCGTCGACGCGCAGCTCCACGCGCGCTGGCGGGCAGCCGCCGCGCAGCTCGAAATCCTCCAACAATACAGCCAACTGTTCCAGAATGTGTGAAATAAACTCTGTTCATAGGAGCACTTGCGTCTTCAGAGTGGGATTTCTATGATGTCGTCATTTTTTTTTTCATATTTTCGTTCAGTATCTCTTTCAGTTTCGCGAACTTCTACATAAAGGCGCTGAATAGACGCAAACAGTGCTGTAAACAAGATCAACTACACGTAAGAGTCTCGAAACCCGCATATCAGTCCTGCGCATACCTACATAAAAAAACAAATGAACAACACCAAGTAATATCACTCACGACTCAACTGTCATGTGCATAATATATATATATATATATATATATATATATATATATATATATATATATATATATATATATATATATATTATCAGCAAAAAGTGTAGTATTCTATTTCATGGTCAACAAAATTCCCAACGCCACAAGTAGATTTTCTGTTCCTTTTTTTTTGCATATATATATATATATATATATATATATATATATATATATATATATATATATATATATATATATTGTGTGTTCCCTGATGATTGTGTGTTCCCTGATGAAGGCCGGTCCCCGGCTGAAACGTCGGATTAATAAAAAGTTTTCGTGTTGCACGTCCTCTACTTCGCAAAGCATATATATATATATATATATATATATATATATATATATATATATATATATATATATATTTAAGATATACATTCTAATATTATATCATCTGACTGAGTCTTTTTCTTTTGTGTATCACTACTGTTTCTCCTAGGAATGTCATCTGTAATATTCAGACGAACCCCAGAGTTCTTCGCGGACACACCGCTTTTCATTGATCACCGCGCAGGAACGGAAGCAATCGTCGAACTAATGCAGTGATTGCGCTTTCGTGCAGTCCGTCGCGGAGTCCTGGAAGAGGGAGCTATAACCGCTCGTTTCATGCCTAACTGCCTTGCATGACCCAAAGCTTAATGGCGCGCGAGAGCGATAGGGCAGCAATTTAGGCGGAGAACTGCCCGCTCCGTGAAAATGTTTAGTGAAGCCAACCTCGCTTAAATGCAGCTAGCCCAGGTAGAGATATTCGTTTTCGCCAGAAGATGACAGGCAACAGCGTCGGCAGAGCACAAAACTGCACAATCGTTAAAGTTAACAGTAGCGGAGTTTTATTATATAGGTCAAATGAAATTAAGCTTTATTAACGTCAAAAAGCAACCAGGAGCGGTTATAAATGTTGCATGCACACGTAACTTCGCGACGCAGAAATGACCCTCTGAAGAGGCAGCAACAAGCAGGCAGAAAATATGGCTCTACGAAAAAAGACCAGTACATAAAGAACATTGTTTCGGGTTCTCACTTCCAGCAATGCGGCTGCGTTCCCGTTTTTAGTGAAGCGACTAGTCTCGAGAGGGCCCAAAATAGGACAAGGAAAACGAATGAAGCGTTTGAAATTGAATATAAAGGAAAGTGTGTGTGCATGCCCTCTTTGGTGTTGTTCGATGACGACATAGGATTTATTTAATTGTCACAACAGATCTTTTTCTCGTATCTTCTGATTGCGGCTGCTCCGCCACGGTGGTCTAGTGGTTATGACGCTCGACTGTTGACCCGAAGGTCGCGGGATCAAGTCCCGGCCGCGGCGGCTGCATTTTCAATGGCGGCGAAAATGTTTGAGGCCCGTGTACTTAGATTTAGGTGCACGTTAGAGAACCCCGGGTGGTCGGAATTTCCGGAGCCCTCCATTACGGCGTCTCTTCTAATCATATCGTGGTTTTGGGTCCTTAAAGCTCAGATATTATTATTGTTATTTTCCTGACTGCGGCAGTGAACATGCGCACACGTACTGGTTCAATATCTGGACATGTGGCTCTTTTTGTTCTATTTTCATGAGCCCGCATATGTATATATACCTCAGGCGTGCTCAAATAGCTGAAAGTCAGTGCTGTGTGTGTGTGTGTGTGTGTGTGTGTGTGTGTGTGTGTGTGTGTGTGTGTGTGTTCTTTACGTTCGTGTTCATTGCGCTGCTCCATTAAAGTGTGAATATCAACCAGCAAGCCCAACAACGCACTTTAAGGGGAAGCAGAATAGAAGTAAGAGAGGAGTTCGGATATATGGACTAGTGTACAAAGCGGGCGTCCACACGTCTGTCACTTTCGGCGACCCAGCAGCAAATGCGAGCGAAATGAGAGAGACAAAGGTGATGGCGAGAGATAGCGTTTTCCCATTACATTCGGATTTTGGCATTGGTAGATGTGCGACTTTTTTTTTTGTTCTGTCATTACTCTTTTTGTGAAATTTTATTGTTGCGCCTACTTACTATGATAGTCAAATGCCGTTATCCTTTTAGCAGTCAGTGAGTTCCGGTATACAATGGCTGGGAGGACTGTTCTCACTGATGACGTTTTATTTATTTATTTATTTGTTTGTTTGTTTGCTTGTTTCTTTGTTTGTGCATTTAAATACTGTCAGTGTCATTTGTAGCGTTACAGAGAGGAGTGGTGTTAGAAGTTCAACATTGCAGTCTTGATGCATGATTGGGTTTTTAGTGACGGAGGCAGGGAGCTGAGTCCATTCAGATGATGTCTTCGGCAAGTAGAAGTGGAAGAACATGTTGGACTGGCATAACGGCCCTTGAGCATAACGGCCCTTGAACTTTGAACTTATGGTCGACACGCGATGAAACGTAAGAAGGTGGCGAGAACAATGTGGTTTTCATTTCAGGAATCATAAAGAAGACGTTATGAAAAGGGCATAGGCGGGCCTGCTTCCTACTGTCAGAAATGTTAGGGAGGCCTAGAGAGAGAGAGAGAGAATAAGGATGAAAGAAAGGCAGGGAGGCTAACCAGGCCTGGGCCCGGTAGGCTACCCTGCACTGGGGAAAGGGAGAGGGAATAAAAGTTAGAGAGGGGAGGAGAAAAAAGAAGTTTTTATTGAAGTGATACTGGCAGTACAAAAATAAGTGGCAACAAGAACCGACCTGAACGATTTTGAGTGGAGTGAGTTTGCAAGTGTACAAGAATTAGGATCCCGGAGTGAAAGGGTGTACTCGATTCTAGATCATTTTGATTCATAGTTATACTTGGTGCTTACACCGGTTCGTGTAACCCTGTCTAAATGTCAATGACACGCGCCTAGCCGTCATAGGAATCGCTGTTGCACGAAAGTACAACGTGTCCTTACACAAGTAGTTGAATGTACTACTGTACATTGATATAAAAGAACTTGCACAATGTCTATCGGTGTTTGGCAGCTATAGCATCGTTTACCGTGGATACACCCGCGTTCACACTTGGTGGTACACCTTTATCCCGACGACTAACGTACATTGTCAATGATTAAACAAACCCTTGTGGTAGCTGTAGTAGTTAACGGTGAGAGCGTAATAAGAAAAAATGGTGGGACAGCCAGAACAGAATCGCTGAATGGATGCAGAACTTGGGCTAAGGTCGCCATCCCGCGTCATGTTGAAGAGTTATTCAACACCATGGCCGCGCTAGAGGGAAACGTAACCCACGTTGTATCTCCCGTGTAGCCCGGCCGCGAGTTTTCTCGGGGCGAGCGCAAGCGGAGAACGCGATGCTACAGCCATGCGAGGCAGGCGCGCATCGCAGAGGTATTTTTGGTATAGATGAATGCTATGAGATAGGCCGACGTTTGGGCCAAGGTAGCCACAGCGCGGTGTGTTAAGGCGTTGACAGAAATTGCACTCCTCCAATTGGAAACGCGCCAAATGGAACGGACGCGCAGAAACGACCTGTTCCAGGACCTAATCGTGGAGAGCACGGTCATGATGCATTACTTCACTTTACCGCTCCCAGAAAGCGACACCACTCCACCGAACAAGAGCACTGCGAGAGAAAAGTGTGAGCTTTAAAAGGCACGTTTGTAATGCCTCCAGAGTGTGTGACCGTGGCGTAGTGAATAGCGCGCCTGCATTTGTCGCCGCGGACCGAGAGGTCGTGGATTCGACTCCCATTGCGGAACTTCTTTTGTAGCGTTAGCTACACTTGCCTAGCAGGAGCCGATTTCGCGTGGATCCTCATGAGCCGTGCTGCGCATGCGCGAGGAACAGTGATGTCACACAGCTGGCTCACCGGAGCCGCCATCTCACGCGCTCTCCGCCACCGCCGCGCGCGGCTCGCCGCTGCTGGTCTGCGCGTTCGGGAGGAGTGGCGTCGCAGCCGCGGCAGACACACTGGCGCCGGCGCGCGACTCGCCGCTGCTTGTCTGCGCATTCGACAGGAGTGACGTCGTAGCCAGGGCAGACACACTGGCGCCGGCGCGCGCGCAGCTATTCGCCTTCGCTGTGCAGTCGCCGTCTGACACTGCGCTGGAGCCGCTTAATAGCGCCTTTGACTGGCGTTTGCAGGTGGGTAACGCCATGGAGAAGGAGAGCGCAAATGCTGCTCGACGGCGCAGAAGAGGCGAGAATCTTATCTCATCGGATCCCGAAGTAGTTGCCTGGCAATTAGCGGTTCAGCGTACGAAGAATGAACAGAAGAAGGCTAATAATCCTAGACAATCTGGAAAGCTAACATTTGCTAACGCTACGTATATCCTGGCATAGCCGAGCTAAGCCACTGCAAATTTTTGCTTTCTCATGTGATCGTGTGCATTTATTTCGACGCCATTTCTGTGAGGACGTCACTGAAGTCTTGGTGGACCCCGGCATAAAAGACTTTTGTTCCTGTTTGTAAAACGTTCTCGTAATCCCGCTGACACATTTCTGTCGCGACCTTCGCCGTTCACCGAGTGCGTGATAAACTGTGCTCGAATAGCGGGCCGCAGGCAGCACAAGGGTTGATCGAAGCGTGTAATGCTTTGTGCTCTTCTGGCGTTAATTCGCCAACGCGCACGTGAAGGAATGATTGATGAGCAACAGCATGTGCGTCCGCTGCAGTAGCTCGCTGTCGCAAGTCCTTTCAGTGGGGACTTTACGGGAAAATCCTTTTCGCGCCCCCGCTTTGTCTACTTTTTTTGTGCGTTTTCTTCGATCGTGCTTTCCGCGGGCGCGGCATATTCTAGCCATGCACTGTATAGCTAAACAAGAGCGGCTCGTCATCAAGCCATCGGTGTGTGGCAGCTCCCGCCAGCCTCTTAGTGCTACTGAAGTCACGTGATGCGCACGTCCTTTCGCTCTCCATTATCACAAAAGCGAGAAGAGCGTGAAGATTGCGAAGAAACTGCATAAATGAAACATTCAGTGCTAGCACAGCTACTTAATTCCCTACATTTGTTGGTAGGTTTGTTGATTAATGGCGTCTAACGTCCCAAAGCGACTCAGACCACGAGGCGCTGGAGGGGAGGGTCGCGGATAATTTCGTCCACCTGGGGTTCTTTAACGTGCACTGATATCGCACAGTACACGCACACCTAGCATTTCGCCTCTATCGAAATGCGACCACGGCGGCCGGCATCAAATCCACGCCTGTCGGGTGAGCAGCCGAGCACTGCAATCGCCCGTCCGACCCCGCGGAGCATTTTATTTTTAAAGAAAGTTGGAGGACGCTTGAGTTTTGCCTTCAAGAGTAGAACGCGATAGCGTAATTGGGCCTCAGTCGCATTGTCTTGTCACTCACTGGCCTGGCTTCGCTTCTTGGTGGACGCCTCAACAGTGCGGCAAGGAAACGAACGTCTGTGCGCATAGCGTTGGCCATTTCAAACTATTCTAGAATGCTCACGGTGGTCTAGTGGTTTTCGACTGCTGACCCGAAGGTCGCGGGATCGAAACCCGGCCGCGGCGGCCGAATTGTCGATGGAGGCGAAAATGCTTACGGCCTGTGTACTTATATTTAGGGGCACGTTAAAGAACCCCAGATGGTCGAAATAACCGGAGGCGTCCACTACGGTCTCCCTCATAATCACATCGTGGTTTTGAGACGTAAAACCCCAACAATTAAATATGCTGGAATGTCTACTGCAAGAACTGTTGGGAAGCGCCCACTACGCGTCCGTAAGGTGCCATGCGCACCTGCGCAGCTGTGCACTTTGTTGATTCCGTTGCTGATAATGATGATTAATTGTGCCTGAGGGCTTTGTAATGGGAGGGCCCTTAAAACGCCAACTCGTTGTGCAAGTCACATGTTTTGATGCCTGGTCCAATTCTACGCTTCTGCCACGCAACATTACATGCGTTAAGGAGACTCCTGCCAGTTCATGAGATTCATGTAGCGTTTTCTTTCCCAAGCAGTTTCAGAGAATGGAGTAGCTCTGCGATGGAACACCCGGTTTCTACGCAGACGGCGTGGGTTCAATTCCCACTGGAACCGAAGTTTTCTATAATTCACTTTATTTGCTTCTTTCTCGATTTTTCGGTCACGGTCACAACCAACGACGCCGACACCGGAATTTCAGCGAAACGACTTTTTAACGCTGTCACGTTAAATTTCAAGCGATGCTTGTATTGCCTCAGAAATGTCGTTGGCGTTGTAGGTATGACCTCAGAAAAAAGATTAAAAGAAGAAAGAAAGAAAGAAAGAAAGAAAGAAAGAAAGAAAGAAAGAAAGAAAGAAAGAGAAAACGTGGCGTGCGAAGAAATGCATCCCTGGAAGGTGTGCCAGTCGCATGCGTATTTGCATATGCCATTATCCAATAACTGATGCTCTCTCGACCGCGGGCTCGTCGGCGACCAGCCGCTTCTGGTACGGCAATCTGATTGTTCATCGAGGTTAATATACATGACTCGTCACCCGCCGCAGTAATCTAGTGGTCATAGCGCTCGACTGCTGACGCGAATGTCGCCGTCTCAAATTTCGGTCGCATTTCGATGGAGGCGAAATGCTAGCGGCTCGTGTACTTAGAGATTTAGATGCAGGTTAAAGAACCCCAGGTGGTCGAGATTTCTGGAGGCCCCTACTACGGCGTCCATGCATGTCATGGTTTTGGGACGTAAAACCCCAACAAGTATTATTACTATTGAGATTACTTGTTATGTCACTTTGCTGCCTTTCATTGTTTCCTTGATACGAACGCGTGACCAGCATCGTTGCTTGTAGAAATTGATGTATTGCACTGCTAAGCACGTGTATGAATCTGCCATTTCCGGCACTGAGGAAGGAAACAGTTAGGAGGGAGCCTTACTCGAATCGCTAGAAAATAAATAGAATGTCAGGCACGCACACGCGAACGGTCGTTTGTCCCTGTGCCCCTTGTTCCCGATAGGGCGAGGGCTGCTAAATAATTCACCGGGCGATTTAGAGTACTATATACTCTGCTACGGAAAGTGGTAATCTGCCCTTGCAAGCAATTTATCGCTACAGAAATAGTGAACTGGACGGTGACCTCAGAACGAACTTTACCTGGCGTCACGCTAGTGTGCCTTGTGTCAGGTCGTTCGCTGTAGTTCAGGCTTCATCGCGGTTGTTATCATTGGCGCTTCAAGAACCCTACCGCTCAGCCCAGTATTAAAGAAGGAATACACACCATTAGACAATCGGTCTGTACTTTTTATACTAATCCATCTAATGTTCTAGAACAAAGATATTTCATCTTTGTTCTGTAATAATGACGGAAAGAGACACGTCGCATCGTGAGAGACTTATCACTCTTGACGGCTCACGTTCGCATCGACACAGCACGTTACAGGAATGGAGAGGGGTACGGCTCAAAGGGGAAGAGTCTGCCGGCGGCGCTCGCCCAACACCCTCCTTTTTCTAGAGCGTGTTGACATGCCTAGTGTGATGGTAGTGTGATGGCGCTGCTGCAGTATGACGTAACATGGAAATGGCAACTAGCAGAGGGTAGAGTACTGCGAGAAACGGGTGATACGGAGACGACGCACCGGGCTCCTGCCGGAGGAACGAGCGGAGAGCCGTCGACAGCAACGACGCAATTTCAGGCAGCGACAGCGTGACCGTACAAATGCGGACAGTCCAGCTAAAGACCAGGAGTCCAAGGAAGAACATTGCCGTCGCTCGCGTCGGAGAAATGAGCGCGGCCTTTGTTTTTCAGCATACTAACAATAGCTGCTGGTGTTTTACGTCCAAAAACCACGCTGTGATTATGAGGGACGCCTTAATAGAGTTCTCCGGAAACTTCCGCCACCTAGTGTTCTTTAACGGGCACCTAAATGTAAGTACACGGGTATCCAGCATTTCGCCTTCATCAAAATGAGGCCGCCGCGGCCGGGACTCGGCCCCGCGACCTTCGGGTCAACAATACAGCACCATAACCACTACACAATCGTGGCGGGTTTCAGCATACTCTCGCGAAGTAAGTTAAATATGGGGTTAATAAACAGTGATTCGCCTGACGATGAAAAAAAAGAAGCTACAACATGAAGAAAGTTCGATGTTGCAAACACTGATGGCGCCAATTTTCACGCGTTATCGGAAATCTAAAAACCCCCGACATAAGAGAGTCGGAGAAAGAGAGAAGAAAGAACGTTATGCATTGGTTGCGTTCTTGCGGGAAAAAAAAAATTGCCTGCTCAATTAAGCCATCGAGGAAGGCGTCAGCTTTTCTAGCATAGAGCACGTCTTTATTGTTATTTTTTTTTCGTTTGGTGCTGTATAGGCACCTTTTTTTTCTGTTGGGTTTTAGTTTATGTAGCTGACAGCCAGGCAGTGGCGCCTGGTTCTATAGAAAAGCTTGGCGACTGATAATATCGCAAGCCTAACTGCTTCATTGGTCTCTCGAATTGTTTAGCGTCCCGTCATTCTTTGCTTACTAAGTTACCAAGTTTACAGACGCGACAAAAATCCAGGGGATTTCATTATGGTTAGGGGCTCCTGTGGAGTTTCTTACTAACTGAAATTCTGGCCCTTTTAAGGACGTGCGCGACTTAAAATACGAAATAACAAGCATCGTTAAAATCACATCAATTGTAAGCAACCTGTGTCGAAGTAGATTATGCATGATTTTTTTATTAGTATGCTGTGAGGAGATGTTAGCTCTTGAAGGAATCGAGCACGCGACGCAGACATTCCTCAAAGTAACACTAGGAACAACAGATCTTGGCCGTGAAAAATGTTTAAAACAGAGTTCTCATAGACAAATCCGGTCATGGAATAGAAACAGAGACACGCATATCAAACAATGTTCCCATAGTAACATCAAAACATAAATGATGCGTTGCACATACAATAGACAATTTGAGTAACGCCATGATGATGTTAAATAAAATTTATGGGAGTATGGGTGTAGGCCAGTTAGTCATTCATGATTAGCAAAGGCACCCGGGACACACAAAAAGACAACACGAAGTAGCTGTTATCCTATCGTGTTGTCTCTTTCTGTGTCCCGTGGGGTTTGGCGGTCACCTTTGGTAATCATTAAATAAAATGTTCGACACGCAATTAATAATGTCCCTAATAATAGTCATCATGGAGATGAATCATCCCATGAGGGCAACATAGTAGACTACACGTCGTAATAACTAGTACATATCAATAATAAATGACCTGAAAGTAATGGTAGCATAAACGCCCAGAGAATTGCCTTCCAGAATGCGTTTATCACTTTTAAAGTGCATGTCTGTAAGGCTCTCGTTGGCAACGGGCCCAGGAGCTTCTTTATTTTCGCGTGTCTCTGTAGCGAGGCCGGCAGTCGGGTGAAGAACAACTTTATTGCCGTTTGGTTAGAGCTATATAAAGAGAAGCGTGACGTAACATGTCACGTGATTACAGGTGTTAGGTGACGGCTGCACACCCAGCCGTGCTACATCTTCCTTCAATTGGGAACAAATTAATTATGCCTTTCCGGCTGCGGGTATCGACAGGGCTGGTGGCGAGTTCTGATGCTTCGGCGTAGCTCTTGAGGAAAGTGGTCTTCTCTGGGGCCGTCGTCGCTGTGCGTCGTCCTCTCCCTCAGGTGTTCTCTTGTGCGCCTGAATTCTCGACCATCTTCTGTTCTTATGATTGCTGACCGGGGCGTGTTTGCTGGCCTTAGAAGTACCGCAGGCGACCACGTTCGCTGGAGGGTGTCGTATGTGGACACTGGCTGGCCTGGAGAAAGGGGCGGTAGATCGTTTGTTCCACGGTTGTAATACACCTTCTGGCTTTGACGGATCTCCTGGAGCCTGCTGTGAACGGCTTTGCTTGGAACTGCCTCTGGTTCCAGGTGGCTGGTTGGTACAGGCAATAGGGTCCTGGTCTGCCGTCCCATGAGTCTCTGCACAGGGGACCTCAGAACATCATCTCTGGGGATGTTGCGCCATTCTAGCAACGCCATATAAAAATCAACCCTGCTGCGTGAACATTTCTTTAGAAGCTTTTTTGCCTCTTGTACGGCTCTTTCAGTCATACCATTGGAGCGGGGATGATAAGGGCTTGTCGTAATATGGGTAACGCCTAGTTGTTGCAGGAACTCTTTGAAAAGCTGGCTATTGAATTGCGGGCCGTTATCACTGCAGAGCTGCAACGGTAAGCCATGTGTGGCGAACAATTCTGTGCACCATAATGTCAGAGCACTAGCAGTGCTCTGCCGGAGTTCACGGATTTCAAAAAAGAAAGAATAGTAGTCTACTATTATGGCAAATTCCCGGCCCTCATGGAAAAACAGGTCCATGCCAACAAATTCCCAGGGAAGCTTTGGGATGTCGTGGCTATGAAGAGGCATTTTGGCATTCCGCGGTTGATACTTCTGACAGACCCTGCAGTTTTTGCAAAATTGCTCTATCTCGCGCGACATATTTGGCCAGTACATGATGTCTCTAGCCCGCGCCTTCATCTTTTCAACTCCCGGGTGCGCAGCATGTAGCAGCAACATAATTCCGTGTTTCTGTGAAGTTGGTATAACTACCTTGTTGCTGCGAAAAACAAGACCATCCTGTGTGTGCAGTTCCTCTTTGTAGGACCAGTACTGACGAACACTTTCGGGCACCTCGCTCTTTTCAGGCCAGCTTGTTTCGGCGTAACCTCGAAGCTTGACCAGGGCAGGATCGTCATTCGTTGCCGCACGAAGGTCCCTCAGGCGCTGCTGCGAAGCTGAAATGTATTGAAGCACATTCACGTGAAATTGCTCCGTTTCTTCTTGCATGAGCTGTTTGCTGGGAAACCTTGATAAGGCGTCAGCTAGAAAAAGCTCTTTCCCTGGCTTGTAGATCACGTTAATGGGATATCGCTGCAAAGTCAAACGCATGCGCTGCAGGCGAAGTGGACATTGATGAAGTGGTTTGCTGAATATCGGCACCAACGGGCGGTGATCGGTCTCAACAAGCACAGTTTCTTGGCCGAAGATATAATCATGAAACTTGACGCAACCATGCACAATGGCTAATGTTTCCTTTTCAATTTGAGCGTAGCGCTGCTGTGCCTCTGCTAGTGAACGTGACGAGAATGCGACGGGACGGCCGTCTTGAATAAGCACAGCGCCAACGCCCATTTGGCTGGCATCAACTGATAGGACGACTGGCTTATTTGCGTCGAAGAAAGCAAGAACTGGTGCATTTGCTAAGCTTTCACGCAACGTTTCATAACCCCGTTGCTGAGCGTCAGTCCAAACCCACGCAATGTCTTTGTGCAACAATGTTCTTAGGGGGGCAGTCACGTCGGACATGTTAGGAATGAAACGTTGTACATAATTCATCATGCCTAAAAAGACTTGGAGTTCCTTACAATTCTTTGGCTCTTCCATTTCCAGTATGTCCTTCACTCGACCTGGGTCCAGGCGGAGGCCTTCAGTGCTAAGAATGTGCCCGAGGTAGCGGACTTCAGGCTGCAAAAAAGTGCATTTCTTTAGATTAAGCTTGAGGTTGTTTTCGCGACAGCGTAATAACAAAAGTGACAGGTTGTGGTCGTGCTCCTCTTTTGTGCGGCCCCAAAGCAGTATGTCGTCCATTATCACGACTACGCACGGCAAGCCTTCCAGAATGCGATGCATAGCTGCTTGAAAGATTTCTGGAGCTGACGCGATGCCGAAGGGCATTCGAAGAAACCGATAGCGCCCATACGGCGTGCTCATCGTGCAGAGTTTTGAGCTTGATTCTGTTAGCTTAATTTGCCAGAAACCTGACGCTGCGTCGAGTGTTGAGAAGTACCTGGCACCAGATATCTGTGAGGCTGCGTCTTCTAGGGTCGGCATTGGGTAATGTTCCCGCAGCAGCACTTTGTTTAGCGCCGTAGGATCCAGGCAAATTCTAACCTTGTCCTTCTTAACGACTGTAACCATATGGCTAGACCACTCGGTTGGCTCCGTTACCTTTGTTATGACGCCTTGGGTTTCCATGCGCTGCAGCTCGGCCTTGACCTTGTCCTGAAGAGCCACGGGGACTCTCCTCGCTGGAACGACGACGCCCACTGCGCCTGGCTTGAGCTTGATGTCGTACTCGATGTCTTTTAGCTGCCCGAGTCCTTCGAAGACGTCTGCAAAAGGTTGCACTGGCGGGTACAGTTCTTGCTGTATGTCTCGCATACGGTAGATGAAGCCAAGACTTTCAGCTGCTGCACCACTCAAAGTGGCAGGGACGTCTTCTTCGACAATAAAAAACATTTGTTCTTTGGTTCTGGCATTGGCCGAAAGTGTCAAGTGAACTTGCGCATGCGCGGCTGTTGTGTGCCCAAAAAATGCTGTGAGCTTAACATTGCAAGCTTGCTGACGTTTATCTGGCAGTTTTGCAACATCGCTTCTTGAAATGACACAACAGTTGGCGCCAGTATCTAGCTTGCATGTGATGGGATGGCCCTCAATGTACACAGTTGCGCTCCAGTCATCAGTAGCTATTGCACCGACAGTCAAAGTTTGTAAAAAAAAATCTGTGTCTTCTGCTCGTAGCTCTCGCATTTGTTGGCTGACGTTCCGCGGTGACCTGCATACTCTAGCGAAATGGTTCAGCCGTCCGCACTTTCGGCAGGTTTTTCCTCTTGCTGGACACATGTCACTGCGATGCATTTGAGCCCCACATTTGTAGCAAACATTTTTTTCTCTTGCGACTGCGTTTACAAAGGTGCCTTCACTGGATCCTGTTGCTCCACTTATCTCTCGAAAATGCTCTTTGCCTTGTTCATGCGCACGGCATATGTCGACAGTCTTTTCGTACGTCGGGTTTTCGGCTATCAGCCTTTGCTGCAGGCTCTTATCCGTTGTGCCCAAAATGATTCGGCTGCGCAACATGCGGTCTTCAAGATTCCCAAATTCACAGTTCTTCGCTAACACGCGCAGTTCTGTTAGCCACTCGTTAAACGTTTCGCCTGCCTTTTGGTTTCTTGAACCAAATAGAAATTCTTGAAATGTTAAGTTGGTTGCGGGCCTGTAGTGCTCCTCAAATTTCTTAATTAGAACTTCAACATCATTTCTGTCTTCCGCCTCCTCGAACTTGAAGGTACTGTATGCCTTTCGAGCTTCTTCGCCTATGGTGACTAGCAACGTGGCTGCTTGAACATCCTTTGGCTGATCGTTCAAGCTTGTAGCGGTGGAAAAGAGCAGAAACTCACTTTTCCAAGTTTTCCAGGCAACCCAAGGGTCCTGTGACATCTCCATGGGCTTCGGGGGCGGTAGTAGTGCGGACGCCATCGACGCATCCGCTGGGTTTCGCTCCCACCATGTAGCGAGGCCGGCAGTCGGGTGAAGAACAACTTTATTGCCGTTTGGTTAGAGCTATATAAAGAGAAGCGTGACGTAACATGTCACGTGATTACAGGTGTTAGGTGACGGCTGCACACCCAGCCGTGCTGGGTGTGCAGCCGTCACATTATGTGCAGAAACACTATAAAGTGCTTTACCTTGCAACGACAATTTGACCAGGCCTTCTTTGTTCGTCCGAATCCAAAACTCAGAGAGTCCTTTATGCATTCGCCTAAGACGACTCGAAGGCGAAAGCCGTCTTCTGTTTCTTCACAGTCGATGTGTTGATCTTTACCAGGCCCCGTCCAAAAGCATTCTGTACCTGACGTGGTTTTGCAGTGAATGCATGATCGGAGGCGTTACAAGCTTTCTGCACATTACCTGGATTTGCACTGCCTCCTTGACCGGCCCACCATTGACCAAGCGACGATGTCATCTTGTGATGTCACATTTGAGACGTCATAGTGACGTCACAAATTTTGGCGATCGATGACATAATGATAACATCACATGGTGACGTCATCATGGGATGATATTTTGGCATCACTCGTGTTGACGCTGATGGCCAATTGTCGCGTTTCATAAGGCACCTAAGTCTTTCGCCTTATTGCGCTACCAAAAGCAGGAACCTTTTTTTTGGCGTATGACATTAGCTCTACCGTCAGCAAGCGTCGTCACCATCGAAGCAAGGGCCTGCAGCGTGCCCTGCTGTTTTTTACTGTTTGGTTTTTCATTTCATTGTTTTTTTATTTCTTTTACGTAACGCACTGTCCGCTCTTTTAACGTCGGTGCGTCCTGTTAAAATAAGGATTGATTTACTCATACATAGTATGGTGGTCATCTGTCCGCATATTGTTGTTTTCTGTGTAATCTTATTTTACGTACACGAAGTACAAAAAAAAAGAGATCTGCTTGTTTACTCAAAAGTGTTAATTGCTGCTTCATGGATGTTATAATTATGATGTTCGGCGCTGTTGCGCCGAATCATGTTGCCTGTTCTTAGGCTTAAGGCGGAAGCCTTAGATGTCTCATCAGACGCGAAAAGTGGCCGTCGGCTAGTGCTTCGGCATTCTTGGGAAAAAAAATCATCATCTGATGACATCATTATATGTCGTCATCATGGCGTGACAGATCACCAAACTTTTTTGACGCTATCTTGACGTCGCAACAATTTCGCATAACGTGATGTGACGTGATGACGACATCAGATGACATCGTTGCGTTGTCATAGGTGAGCCGATCCCGGAGGCACTATAAAACCACATTATGTGCAGAAAGCTTGCATCGCCTCCACTCCAGGAGGCATTACCAAATAGAAAGCAGAAAAAGAAGATGGCTTTCGCCTTCGAGTCGTCTTAGGCGAATGCGTAAGCGACCACGAGATTTTTCCACACCGGGTAGAATGGAATAATCAGCATTTAATGAACGAACGAACGAACTAATGAATGAATGAACACAGGGGCGTCCAGGTTTTTGTCATACTGGAGATCGGCATCCATTTGTTGTTCAAATCTCGACGCCAAATTTTCCTCAGAAATAACCCATATATGGTATACAAAGAGGCGCCTTTAAAATGGCAAGTTTAGTTGACATTTCGAGAACCCCCCCCCCTCCCCACCCCTCCGCTCGTACATTCTTCACTGTCCCGGCTCTTGCGGGAATAAATTTCGTGACTGCGGCATTCTCGCGGGGTTGAGCATAAAAAAACCCATGCCTCATTACAAAGTGAATGAGCTCCAGCAACAGTTTTTGAAGTGAATCCTACGCTTCGATACCGGCTCGGTCCATTTCGTCAGGGGGTGACTGTATTTGGTCGTAGAAGCGTCGTCGCTTCTTATCCTCTCACACGGCTTCCCCTTTCCATCACGTCACGAAGGCCGTGCACGTATACCGGACGCCTCGTTCCTAGCAAGAGGTTTATGCTTGCAAACTGTTCTGAATCTGCCATCTCACAGTGCTCCGCAAGGGCGCCAACTTGCAGTTCTATTATCCTTACATACATATCGCCCAATACAGTTAAAAAATAAATTATGCCGCTCGCCTACGTGGTTAAGACACTCGTCTTCCCAACTTGCCGACGTCGGGTCGAAAGCGTCTGCCGCCAACCATTCTTCTTTAAAATTGATCTCGTGTTGTACATTATTGTATTTATAATTATTATTCTTATATCACGACAGGCGGACGGATTGCCTGGTTTCACCGTTTGGTAGGCACAACTTCATTACGTAGGCCATGAGTGGTCATAGAAATTGTCACACATTAAAAAATTCCGTTTTTTTGCACTAAATTACAAGTGAGACATCAGTGAGATTTTGTTGTCAGCGTTACAAGCTTATGACCCAAAGCATGTTACTCATTGCAGCCTCGTGTTGTATATATTTGCTTAATTTATTTTTAGGGGCGAAGCTCCTTATCCCGTGGGTCTGTCCATCCTCCGTTTGTTTGTTTGTAGTAGCCACCTCTGGTATGCAGTAGAAGAAGAAGACGACGTTGACGAGCGAGACTCTCGTGCGTGTTCGCCTGTGTGGCGTTCTTTCTTCTTTACTGTGCGCGTTCTGTTATGCAGTTGAAGAAGAAGACGACGTTGACGAGTGAGACTCTCGTGCGTGTTCGCCTGTGTGGCGTTCTTTCTTCTTTACTGCGCGCGTTCTGGTATGCAGTTGAAGAAGAAGACGACATTGACGAGTGAGACTCTCGTGCGTGTTCGCCTTTGTGGCGTTCTTTCTTCTTTACTACGTCTCGTGTTTTCAACGACGCCCGAAGACAACATTTCAGAAGTAACGCGCAATGCTGAACGAATTTCAACGTCTAGACGAACATCGACTACCCACGTTGACGCAGCGGTACCTCCGAGCCCTGCAAGAAGACGTTGACTCTACCAACGAGTTTACCATTGCCCTCCTCAACGTTCGATCGTTGCGTGCCCACGTAGACGATGCGGAACGGGACCCCATACTTACTGCGGTGGACGTCCTCTGTCTTACCGACACGTGGAACGCCAAAAGACCGTATATCAAAGGATACGTTCCAGTCGTGTGCATCGATGATGCAGAGCGTCCTGCAGGTGGTGTGGCCGTATACGTCAAAGAAACAGAAAAGGCACAAGATCTAAAACTACGACCAACGACACAAAGCCACAACGGTGAATATGCTGCCATCGATTTTGATGGATGCATCATCATGACCATGTACGTTGCACCCAATTTGTCGAGTGGGAGTATGAAGACATTCATTGGCACGGTATTGTGTAATTATGACAAGTACAAGAATAGACCATTTGTGTTAGTTGGCGACCTGAATGTCGATATTACCGAAAAGAACAATGAGTGGTTAATACAGCATATGGCAGCCAAATATGCTCTCACGTGCACGTCCTTTGATCATATGAAACTAACGACCATCCGAGGGACGTGTATAGACCTGGTATTTTCAAATTTCCAGTTGCAACCCGTACAGGAACCGCTATCCTTTCATTTCACGGACCATAAAACCGTGATAATGAAGGGACAACGCAAGCCAAGCATCATGTAATTAAGAAAAATAAAAGTTTGATGTTTGTAATATACACACAGTGTTTCTCACTCTTTATATGATGATTGATGGGGCGTAACACAGAAAATTCACGGTTTACCGATGATTCCCCCCGGAGCTTCGCCCTACTCATCCTCATTCACCACGTGGATATGCTGTGAATTTTTTTTATTCTCTCTTACGTTTTAGGTATACGCGTGAATGTTTCCTATACTCTCGGACTATTGGCTGTGAAGCGTAGGCTACTGAGCCAAATTGCGCGAATGCTACCGCTAATGAATGTAGTGCCAGAATTGCGTCCGGGTTTTCTAGGCGAGAAACAAAAACAAATCTCCGTCATTTTCTACAGGAAGCTCTTTGAGACATGATGCAGCACACACCAGTAAGATATTTCTAGTTGTTTTACCAGATACGTTGTCATTTGGCGTTGTTGAATGGGTGAGAAAGTCGCGCCGAAAAAACGCGTGCCAAACGGGACTACTTCGTGTAACCGTATATGTGCAGAAGCTACACCACCGTAGCTTCCCTTTCATTGCCAAGAGAAGTTGTCCGCGAGTAGCTGGTGGTAGAAACATGTATTGCCAATGTGTGAACGCGCGGGCCGAACCCCCTACATGGCACGTGGGTGCTCCCTCACTATGAGGATGCACCCTTACAAAGCGAAGGAAAGCCCCTGAAGCGCAATCCTCTTCATGGTGCAGGAGATGATCCGGCGCTGCTAGAAAGCAGAAGTGCTGGTCATGATGGTCATGGTGGTCTCCCAGTAAGACGCCGCCACAGCCGGTGATGGGGGATGAGGGAAGGTGGGGCATGTGAGGAGGATGCGTAGGAAATCTCCTGGTTTGGCGCAAGTTTGCATGAGGAGAGGAATGCCTATGAGCAACCGCCAGGGCCATACGAGATCCTGACGCGTATTCCGCTGCGTCCACGTAGACCACGTCATGGTCGTCGCTATAGGCGATGCGCAAAGCGCCGACGACGCCATCTGCCGCCACAGCTCGGAAGCGCTGACGGGTCCCGGTGAGCAGTGTTCCCGCGAGCGTCTACGCGAGTGAACGGATGGATGTGTTTTCGTCGTGATTTAACGACTCTGTCGGGCCTCAGCGATGTCGAAAAATAACTGCTGCGTTGTCGGCTGCTGAAACACGCACAAAAAATCGCAGGAACGCACTTCTACAGGTTTCCGGTGCTATTTCATGAGCGAGAGCGACGGTGGCGGTGGATTGCGGCTGTACGACGTAGAAAGTAATCAATCGCGCTTTGTTTACGGCAGTGTTAGGACGATTACCGTGTTTTTATTTCGCCATTTATGTCGCTACGTATTCAGCGAACGCTACTACGTTTACACTTGGTCGCCTCGCCTGCATTGTAGACGCTACAATGCACATGAGGTTGTTATTAGTGATAAGACACGATGCCTAGGCTCTCTTGAAAAACGAATGGCGCGAAGCGCAATGCCAGAGAATGTGGGGAAGGTGACGGCTCCTTTACAAAAGCGCCGTGGAATCACACGTGTGCTGGACGAAATCGGCTGCATTCTACCTATTGATGGCACTGGAATGCGGTCATCGGTGCAGAATGTGTTGTGTTATTCCACTTAAGATAGAACGTGCGTTAGTCATGATCTGACGTCACTCGTTGCTTTGCGTATCGTACCTAAGATAAGATGCACGTGTAAGTGTTGGCTCTCTTACGTCACTGTTAGTTCTCTGTTAGCTTATAAGACCGCCACGTGTGCGCGTTGCATTCATTCTGTTGTATTGCAAGTTGCAATAAACATGTGTCCTGCTAAGTAGGCTCCCGTGTACTAAAGCTACTACAGTGGCGACGAAGATGGGATGTTCTCGGGCGTGGGTATTCTAGGAGCGGAAGCGGCTGGGCGGATTACCACGACATGGCTTCCTTTCGGCGGTTTGAGCCGTTCACGGAGGAGGGAGACGAAGACTTCGACTCTTATGCGGAACGCTTTGAACATTACGTCCGAGCTACCCAGGTCAGTGAAGACTTGAAGGTATCAGTATTTGTCACCGCCATTGGAAAACAGGCCTACCGCACGCTGAAAAATTTATTGGCCCCGACCAAGCCGGAAGAGAAAACGTATGCCGAACTGCTCCAGATACTGAAAGGCTACTATTCTCCGAAGCCTTTGGTGATAGCGGAAAGATTCCGGTTCAACCGTCGGTCGCAGCTGGAAAATGAGCCAGTGGCCGCGTTTGCATTGGAACTAAAAAGGCTGGCTGGATCCTGTGAGTTCGGGCAATTCTTGGATGACGCCTTACGGGATCGATTCGTGGCCGGACTGAGAGATGAAACGGCACAAGCAGAGCTGCTTAAGAAGAGTACCCTGACGTTTCAAACTGCCTACGACTTGGCGAAAAGTGGGGAACTTGCTCGCACGGAAACAAGAAAAATTCACCCAAAAGAACTCGGCGACGTGAACCTGGTACAGCAACACCCACAGCGGACCACTGGGACAAGAAAGGTCGCGAGCAAAAACACGGAGCGGCATGCCGAGACAACGGACTGTTCCCGGTGCGGAGCAACGCATGACGCCGCCACCTGCCCCTTTCGCAAATTTCGATGTCGTGCCTGCAAAAAGATGGGACACCTGGCAAGGGTCTGCAGAATAACGCCACGTTCGGTGCACTCTCTTGAAGAGAGCACTGGCTTAGAAGACTCCGGTGACTGGGACGATAAAAGTGGTGAGAACTATGCCTTGCTTAGTCATATTTTTTCATGTCGGAGTAGTTACGGTGGCTACGTTGTGACAGTTAAGATAGCAGTCAGAAATGTCACTATGCAGGTTGATACCGGGGCATCTGTGTCTATTGTGCCGGAACAAATGTACAGACGGTACTGGCCGGAGGTACCCCTAGAAAGATGTACTTTACGGTTAAAAACTTATGGGGGTTCGGTACTAAAAATTGCCGGAAAGTTGACGGTGCGTGTAGAGCACGATGGGCAAACCGCGACCTTGCCGTTAATTGTAGTTCGAACAGAAAAAAATTGTGACACTTTGTTGTTGGGCCGCAACTGGCTAGAGGCTTTGAAGTTGAATTGGTCTAGCGTGTGTAATATCAACTTTGAGAGATCAAACACAGTTGATAGATCAACCGCACTCATCAAAAAGTTTTCGGAAGTGTTTAATCCGTCACTAGGACTGATAGCTGACACGTCGGTCAAACTGGTGCTAAAAGACAACTGTACACCCGTTTTCTGCAAGCATCGCCCGGTGCCATTCGCACTCAGGGACGCAGTAGCATCAGAGTTACATTCACTAGTGGAATCTGGAGTGCTGGTTCCAGTAAAACACAGTGAATGGGCAACGCCTCTAGTAGTTGCCCCCAAGGCCAACAACAAAGTGCGAATATGCGGAGACTACAAAGTGACTTTGAACCGTTGTCTGAGAACTGATTATTACCCTCTCCCAACATTGGAAGATACTTTTGTAGCGTTACATGGATGCAAGTGTTTTACTGTCCTTGACCTGTGGACAGCGTACCAACAATTGCAGTTGCATCCCGAGTCGCAACCCTTGGTAACTGTGAACACTCACCTAGGGCTTTTTCGATACACACGTATGCCGTACGGTATAACAAGTGCTCCATCCATTTTCCAAGCGGTAATGGATGACATGCTGAAGGGTTTGGACAGAGTGTCATGTTATCTTGATGATGTGTTAATCGCGGGGGAAACGATGGAAGAATGTTATGATAGAGTGCAAGCTGTGCTGACAAGGTTCAAGGAACGGGGGGTGAGATTGCGGAAAGAAAAATGCAAGTTCTTTGAAAAGTCTGTGACATATTTGGGTCACGTGATTGACGAAAGCGGAATCCGCCCTTCAGAGGACAAGGTGCGTGCTATCAAAGAAGCACCAACTCCAAAAAACAAGAATGAGCTGAGAGCTTACTTAGGCTTGTTAAATTTCTATGGGAAGTTCGTACCAAACATGTCGGCACAGCTTAAACCATTGCATGACTTGCTAGCTGAGAGTACCAAGTGGAAATGGACGGAGGCCACCGAAAAAGCTTTCAAAGCATCCAAGAGCTGGTTGCTGAGTACGTCTGTACTCACCTACTATGACCCTTCAAAGGAGCTAGGGCTCGTTTGCGACGCATCTGCGTATGGTCTAGGGGCAGTCCTTTTTCACAAAGTAGGCTCAGAAGAAAGGCCAATCGCTTTTGCCTCTAGAACTCTCACTAAAACAGAGCAGGCATATGCCCATATCGAAAAAGAAGCACTGGCTGTAGTGTACGGGCTAAAGAAGTTTCACAAGTACCTTTTTGGGCGAAAATTTGGAATATACTCTGATCATCAACCCTTGGCGGGATTATTGGGACAGGATAGGCCACTTCCTGCTATGTCGGCGGCACGCGTGCAGCGATGGGCCCTGCAGATTGCTGCTTATGACTACAAATGGGTTTATCGCAAATCACGGTATATCGGCAATGCAGACGCACTTTCACGCCTGCCGCTTAGGAACTCGGATGACGTGTCGGAGTACATAGCTTTTTCTATGCTAGATGGACTCCCACTCTCCGCAGAACACATCAGAGGGGAAACGAGAAAAGACAGCCTGTTATCAAAAGTGTTGTTTTACACGCAAAACGGTTGGCCTTCAAAGGTGTCTGACGACGCACTGGCGCCCTATTTTGTGCGACGCAGCGAGCTTTCTGTTGACAGAGATTGTGTGACGTGGGGAAACCGAGTGATAGTGCCATTATCTCTCCGCGAAAAAGTGCTATCACTGTTGCATGAGGGCCATCCTGGAATGGCCCGTATGAAAATGCTGTCTAGAAGCCACGTGTGGTGGCCTCGCCTTACGCACGATGTTGAGCAAAAAGTTAAAAAGTGTGTAACATGCCAGTTGACGCAAAATGCGGCGCCCAAAGTTCCGGTGATGTCATGGGGAGTGGCGGGGCGCCGGTGGGAGCGTGTGCACTTAGATTTCGCTCATCGAGATCAGCATTGGTTTCTAGTGCTTGTTGATTCCTACTCCAAGTGGGTTGAAGTGTTTCTGATGAGGTCAACTAGCAGCGAAAAGACAATAGAAAAACTGCGCACAGTATTTGCAGCGTACGGACTACCAGAAGAAGTGGTAACAGACAATGGCCCGCAATTTACCTCGGAACTTTTCGAGACGTTCATGAGACGGAACGGCATCCGGCACACAAAATCGCCGCCTTATCACCCGGCATCGAACGGCAGCGCGGAGCGTTGTGTACAGACCTTGAAAAAAAATCTTCTTAAGCAGGTCATGGACGAGCAGAGGAATGGGCAGATGAAGTCTCTCCAGCACCGGATCGACCAGTTCCTATTCAATTATAGGAACACGCCAACGGGTGTTACTGAAGAGACGCCGGCCCAGCTGTTCTTATCGTGGAAACCTAGAACCAGATTGAGCCTTCTCCATCCAGATATCGAGCAAAGAATGAAAGAAAAACTGCAGCGAACAAGGCAGTCGGCCAATCGGGGACGGGGAGCTTGGAGAGACTTCGAGGAAGGGGAAGACGTCCTCGTGCAAGGACTACGCCCCGGGGAAGGAGAGTGGTTGAGCGGTAAGGTAAACAAACGCGTTAGTTTAAGCACTTATGTGATAGGGATAGGGAACGAGGAGAGATACGTGCATGTTGATCATATGAGACCACGAACATTCCAGGAGTGCGTCCCGCCATCGGTTCAGGTACCGTCTGCAAACCCCGAATTTCCAGCATGCAGTCAAGCCGTTGTGTCTCGCAGGTCTTTAGGTTCCCCTGTACCCATCGATGGTGCACGAGAGACGTCTGACGCCGAGCAAGTCGATGAGCAGGCAGACGATGCCAACAAAGAACCGGTCCACCTACCGGACACTTCATCGGCAGGCGGGGACTGCGGCGGGGCAGAGTCTCAACCTTCCCAACCGGAACTTCGACGCAGCACCCGACAAAGACGACCGCCTGACCGCAATCCTCTTCATGGTGCAGGAGATGATCCGGCGCTGCTAGAAAGCAGAAGTGCTGGTCATGATGGTCATGGTGGTCTCCCAGTAAGACACCGCCACAGCCGGTGATGGGGGATGAGGGAAGGTGGGGCATGTGAGGAGGATGCGTAGGAAATCTCCTGGTTTGGCGCAAGTTTGCATGAGGAGAGGAATGCCTATGAGCAACCGCCAGGGCCATACGAGATCCTGACGCGTATTCCGCTGCGTCCACGTAGACCACGTCATGGTCGTCGCTATAGGCGATGCGCAAAGCGCCGACGACGCCATCTGCCGCCACAGCTCGGAAGCGCTGACGGGTCCCGGTGAGCAGTGTTCCCGCGAGCGTCTACGCGAGTGAACGGATGGATGTGTTTTCGTCGTGATTTAACGACTCTGTCGGGCCTCAGCGATGTCGAAAAATAACTGCTGCGTTGTCGGCTGCTGAAACACGCACAAAAAATCGCAGGAACGCACTTCTACAGGTTTCCGGTGCTATTTCATGAGCGAGAGCGACGGTGGCGGTGGATTGCGGCTGTACGACGTAGAAAGTAATCAATCGCGCTTTGTTTACGGCAGTGTTAGGACGATTACCGTGTTTTTATTTCGCCATTTATGTCGCTACGTATTCAGCGAACGCTACTACGTTTACACTTGGTCGCCTCGCCTGCATTGTAGAAGCTACAATGCACATGAGGTTGTTATTAGTGATAAGACACGATGCCTAGGCTCTCTTGAAAAACGAATGGCGCGAAGCGCAATGCCAGAGAATGTGGGGAAGGTGACGGCTCCTTTACAAAAGCGCCGTGGAATCACACGTGTGCTGGACGAAATCGGCTGCATTCTACCTATTGATGGCACTGGAATGCGGTCATCGGTGCAGAATGTGTTGTGTTATTCCACTTAAGATAGAACGTGCGTTAGTCATGATCTGACGTCACTCGTTGCTTTGCGTATCGTACCTAAGATAAGATGCACGTGTAAGTGTTGGCTCTCTTACGTCACTGTTAGTTCTCTGTTAGCTTATAAGACCGCCACGTCTGCGCGTTGCATTCATTCCGTTGTATTGCAAGTTGCAATAAACATGTCCTGCCAAGTAGGCTCCCGTACACAAAAGCTACTACAGAATGTTCGCTGTGCGCTTCTGCACCGATGATGACAAGTGTATCGTTTATCTTCTCACAAGTTTATCGTGCTGGTTTCAAAGTTTTACCAACGCTGACCCTTCGCGTGGCCGCACCTGTGAAATTTATACGACGGTGCGACAGCACTCCCTCAAAATCTACTATGTAAACACATGGCACGTAAACGAAGCTACTGTGTCGAGAAAAAACGTTGGTTCACGCGTCAACGCATGCAGGCATTATTGATCGCGACGTTATAACGAAGGCGGTGTACTTACGATGAGCTCCACTTCGTAGGGAAGCTTGTTGACGCTTCTCTGTGGCAAACACTTGGCGCGTATGGTGACGTACATTGTCGTCCCACACAGCTTTGACATCGGACACATGTCCACTATTATAAAGTGCGGCTCCTTTGCGCACACTATCGCCGCAAAAGTAATTATCTGGGACGCGCACAAGCGGCAAATCGCACGCGCGCAAACGAAGCGTCTGCTACGCGACCGACCAGCGGTTCAAACGGCCGCCACTACGCGGCTTTCAGTGGCGCCCCTATAGGCGCTGCGCATCGCGGATACTGTTTCTGGAGGGCCCGAGCCCTTGCCTTTCTGCGTTTCTTGTTTCGCACAGGGTACATGTTCTTCTGGATGTGGGGCCGCAAGTATTGGTGATTGAGCATGGTACACAGACTCAGACCGAGTGCTACGTTGTGTAAAATTTGCACATGTTTTATTAAATGCGTTCGCTTGAAAGTGTAAAATCCCTTATCTACACATAAAGATATGCTATCGCAAGGTTTGCGCAGCAAAGTGCATAATTTTACAGCTATTTTCCACCAGCGTTGTGTTAGACTTCTAAGCAAAACCCTATCTCGAAGGAGTGCCAGTTGCCATGACTCTTGCAATGAAATGCGTCGACTGAGTTGCTGAGTGCGGGTCGTTCCTCATTCAATGCTTTGTTAGGTGTTCACCGGCTGTGACAATAAACTTTTCTAAACACAAATCTTTCTGTTTTATGGCGAAAGCCTTACGTGCCTCATCAAAAATTGGCCGGCGTCTCCCGTAGGCACCGTCAACACGAGTGATGCAAAATAACATCTTGAAATATTTGCGCAGGCACACGGCACACAGAAGAGACACACACACGGGCGCAATCTAACAACTGGCTCCAACAACTAACGTGGGATTCGGGGAAAAAAACGTTCATCCAGGCAAAGGGAGTTTGCATCGCGTCGAAGGTAGCTCCTGTCCTCAGTGGCATATTCATGGGCAGCGTAGATCGAGACTTGGCAATGTGCTTACAAGGTGTAGTCTACAAAATCTACAGATATGTGGATGACTACTTAATTTTGGGGCGCGATGTGCACAAGGAGAACTTCAGGGAAACGGTAATAAATGCATTTAATTCTCTAGGAAAGGGATTAGCATTTACATCTGAAGTACCGGTTGGAAAGAAACTGCAGGTTTTAGATCTGAAGCTAGAGTTCTTGGCAGGCCGCGTGTGTTGGACCTTTTCGCCTAGGGCTGGGAAACCGCTCATGAATTATGCTTCGAATCATTCAAGGCTGGTCAAGAATGGCATTGTCGCAAATTGTTTTCGGTCTGCTTTGGTAAAATCTTGTCTTCACACTGCTCATAGTTCGTTTCAGGAACAGGTTGCTCGGCTCCTGGATGCAGGGTACCCGTTTTCCGTGATGTTGGCTGTAGGTAACAGGTTATTAAAGAAGCTAAAACAGGGAACGGGACCAGTTTTGGAAACGAGTGGGCAGACTGATTCTAGCTCTAAGGTGGTAGCAATCTCTTATGTGCAGGGGCTATCTCAAAGGATCAAAAAGGTAGCTGGAAGTTACGATGTAAAGGTGGTGTTCTCGGCCAAGGACAAAATCGGAGGAGTATGCGCGTTGGTTAACCAAAAACGTGACGGACTGAGCAGTGTACGAAGGGATTGTAGCATTAAACACAAGCTCCAGTTTGTTGAATGTGCAAATAATGTGGCGTATAGTATACCTCTGATGTGTACATGTATATGTGGGGCAGACTGGCAGATGCATTAATACGAGGCTAAGGGAGCGTATGTCGAGTCTGAAAGGTCACCCCAGTACACATTTAGCGCTGCATTGCAATGAGTGCGCATGTTCGCCTTGTTTTGATAACAGTACTTTGGAGTACAGGCATCGAAACCGAACATCAAGAGAAATAATGGAGGCCTATCACATTGACAGGCTGAAAAAAAAGTGTGTTAGTCACCCATCTGTTGTCCTGCTTGAGAAGCAAGTTTCGCTCTTGTCTGCTGTTCAATGAGCATGTGATAAGATGCGCGATGTGCGCAATTCAAATGAATTTTTGTGATCAGAGTGCGCAGTTCCGAGGGTTGTTAAGTGATCGTTTTTCAAAAAATAAACCAGTTGTTAGATTGCGCCCGTGTGTGTGTCTCTTAGGTGTCCCCGTGTACCTGCGCAAATATTTCAAGATGAATATGTTCCAACTAGGCCGAATCGCAGTTTTGCAAAATATCATCCCGCGATGACCTTATGACGTCACAGATCATCAAACTTTGTGATGTCACCTAGATGTCACTTGATGACGCCATCACATGATATCGTAGCTTGGTCAAAGGTGGGCCGGTGATCCAGGTGAGGTGCCTCCAATCCTGGAGACTGGAAAACCACGTTAGGTGCAGAAAGCTTCCGGAGGGTGGCGGCGCAAGATAATATATCGACTGCGAAGAAAAAGAAGATGGCTTTTCCATTCCAGTCGTCTTAGGTGCGTGCATAAGGGGCCTTGTGAGCTTTTTCTCAACACGTAGCGGCTTACGATGGAATAGACTTTTTCTGAACGAATGTACCGCTGCAAAAGTTTCGCTTAGTGAGGAATAAATACACGTGTTTCTTTTCACTCGCGTAGCGATAATTTGGGACCTCACATGGTTGTGTCGGTAATACCTAGCGAGCAGTTTATTCAGGCGAAAGCCTTATCTGTCTCATCAAACGCGAAAACTGATCGTCGACGTCAACACGAGTGATGCAAAAAATCATCATCACGTAATCACGTCATTAAGCGTGACATCACACTACGACGTCATCACATGACATCGTTGTTTGGTCACAGGTGTGCCAATCACGGAGGCGGTGCAAAACCAGGTGAAGGGCAGAAAGCTTGCAATGCCTCCGATCCTGGAGTCAGGGCAAAAACCACGTTAGGTGTAGAAAGCTTTCCCAGGGGCGGTGGAGGATCAATACATTGGTTGAGAAGACAAAAATAGAAGATGACTTACGCCTTCAAGCTGTATTTGGCGAATGCATAAGGGGCCCTGTGAGTTTTCTGTCGCCTTGCATTTTGACCCCTTCTATTTTACAGCGCCAGCACCGAGCAACAATATGTTCCTTGCGGATACGCCTTTTAGTGCGGGTGGTCCGTAAGCAAAAGAGCGTGTTATGTTTCTGTATGATAGATATGACATATCCCCATAAGTTTACTACAGAAAATACCAAATAACTGCAAGCATAATTAATAAAGTTTAATGGAATGGTGATAACTTCGATGCGAACGAACCGGCGGGTGCCAAGCTGCCGGTTTAGGTGCATGTTACGCGTATGACAGGTAGCAGTCCTGCTGGCTCCGTGGCAAGGTTCATTGGCGGGGACTGCGAATACGAAAGGATTACGAAAGGTCTGCTCCCGGTCACCGCCACTGCCGAACTTGGGGTACTTTAACATGCAGCTAAATCTCATCATACTTGTAAGATAGGTGAGAGATGGCTTTATCAGCCTATGACTGGCGTCGAAATGGCTCTTGCTGCATTCGCGCGTTATTCGAACCGGCTTCGTTGATCGTGCATTGCGCGGGCTGGGTTAACTTCCTGTGATGGAAACCCAGTGGGGATCGTATACAATTTCGTTAAACTTTGAGGACCCGTACGGCGTTTTGTTGTGTCGGGGAACATTCTGCGCATGCTCCCATGAGAGCAGCCGTCGCCACAAGCGTCGGCCCGTAGACGATACAGCGTTCCCGCAAGCACGGCGGGCGCAGCCTAACATGACTGGACGCAATCGACGCTCGCCCGCGCGCCGAGCACGTCGGACTATAAAAGCGCCTTAAACGTGTGCATGTTTGCGCTGACTTACACTCGCTTTCGCCTACAGTGGAGGTGGACGGCAGTCAACAACCAGGTCATAGCGGACTTTGTACATTCACACAGTTCATCAGTTTACAACTTCACAACTTCACATAAAGGGTCCTCAAAGTTTAACGAAATTGTATACGTTCCACACTGGGTTTCCATCACAGGAAGTTAACCCAGCTAGCGTCATTACGTCGATTAGGCGCAGCTGAGGACACCTAAAGCTTTTAGATGCGAAGCATGTTATGGCGGAGATCCGGTGGTGGTGGTGGTGTGCGGCGTGACCACCCTTACTGCGCATGCGCAAACCCTCTCCACACACCTCCTCTCTATTCCCCCTCTCCACTCCCACTCCCCCACTGAAACGCGGGCTCGACATGCCGAAACGCCACTTTGCATCACCTCATGGTCCCCTTAGCGGGAGATGGTGTAACTTTCTCATGCTTCTGAGCGTTTCCTGTATTTCGCTAACTTCTTTTAACTTTCCGAATGCCTATGTGCATTCTCCGTGCGATCTATCTACATTATTTCGAGGAGCAAGCGACCCTCTTGTTCCTTACGTAGCACTTCATCTTCAACTACCGACTTACGGTTTAGGTAAAAAAAAATCTTTCAAAAAATTAAGGTAGCGTCGCACTATTGGTGCCAAGCCTGAATGAAGTGCGGAGATGGGCGTCCTACCGTGTTTCTCTTTGTTTTTCTCTTTCTTTCCCTCTTTCTATTTTTTATCTCTTTTTTTTCTCGGCTTATTTATATCTCTGTCTTTCTGAATGTATCTATTTCTTTCTCCTTTCTCGCTTTCTTTATCTCGCTCTCTCTGTGTCACTAATCCCGTTAATGGGGACGGCAATCGCCGGGCGGATTCTAAGGGCTGGCGTCACGGCCCTCCGGAAACGCACCACGAAAGCGCGGACAATTTAGAGTTGGTCCTTTGGTGCGCCAGCGAACGCCGGTTGTGGTCCAAAGACCGAGTAAGAGCCGAGAGTCGACAACACAAACGAAACGAAATATATTCTCAGTTAAGGCAATAAAATAACACAATCACGTGCACACTCGGCTGGTACCAGTTACAGCTTCACAATATAATTCAGACGGTGTTTACACAACGGGAGCTAAACAAACAGATCACACGCTACAAATGCAATCGCATGCATTACAACTATTCAACGACAGTTAAAGTCCTGAATAGACAATGGCGTATCCAGTCCACAATACTTGGACGGTAAACGAATGCTTCTCTTCAAGGAAACACTCACGCCAGCTCCAGCGTTGATCGTCGTAGCTCAACCGTCGTCGTGACTTGTCACGGCTCACACGGTGTCGTCATCGGATTCTTCCAGATCGACGAGCGACTGACCACACCCCATCATAAACACGTCTTCTTTGGCTAACGGAGCCACACTTAGCGTAACTTCACCATCACCGGGCCGACTGACTCGTTCACTCCTTCGCTGACTGTCTCACTGACTTTCTCCGACTCTTTTCTGGCCTGACTGCCCGACTCTCGTCGTTTGCACGCTTTTATTGCTTTTATCCCTTCTTCCCCGGGTTCTAGAAGCGTCGGGATGTTTCTTCTGCGTGCAGTACAGCTAAGCCTGGGGAATGGGCGAGAGCTTTCTCGTAGGTTCGAATCGCGGCGGCATCGCTCGCGGATGCGTCCCCCCTTCCTTCTAGAAACATCCAGGATTTGCCGGGCGTTTGATGGTTTGATCGCGTCGTCTGCGCCTGGCTCGATTGGGTGAGGAGGATGCGGCGCGCCGGCGTCTTTTGATGCTTGTTTTTTCGTCTTTTCGCGCTTCTTGGCGAGCGGTTCGCACCGTTCTGTCTCGTAGCAGTTTGAAAGCGGCCTCGCGCGCGCTTTATAACCCGCTAATTTGTGACACTCTGTTTCTCGCTTCATCATTCTTTCTATCTCTTTCTCTCTCTTTGTTTCTCTCTCTTGCTGGCGCTGTCTATGTTTTTATGTCCTTTACTTTTTTTCTTCATTCTATTTATTTCTCTCTTTTTTTGCCTTTCTCTTTTTTTTTCTATCGCTTTCTCTCTCTTTTCTTTCCCTCTTTCTTCTTCACGTGTTCGTTTTCGTTTGACACTCGCCTCTGCTGTACACTGTATTGGGGCTTGCCCAATTCCTGTGGCGCATACCCACCTGAGGAGTTTTGCACGACGGAGCACAAGCTACCGGTGTCTTAAACAGCTTTAGTCTAAAGAGAATAAAGAGAGCGCGTGCCCGTTCATGATGATGATAGTTTTTACGACAGCGCACAAGTTACCAAGAGCTTAAACAGCTTCGCTGTTAAAAGAATAGCTAGCGTCGTCCAATCTTCAATTATGTCCTCATTATTAGTATTCAATGTTGTACAACTTATACACTTTCTCGAGTACTCTACGAAATACCCAGAGGTACTGAACGATGAAGCTGGTGCTAATAAACAGACAATAATGCACAACGCTGCTTGAAGTTCACCATTATATTGGTGCCGTTGCACCAGTGGTGCATATATTTGCCGCAATAGACCCTTGTCATAATCCGGAAGTAGGCATCTCTGTGCTGCATATTCCCCCAACTGATGGAGGCACCTGTCGTCCTTCAAGCGGAGACGAAGTCCTAGTGGCACGTGCTGGGGAGCTTTTATGTCAAAAGAACCGAGTCTGCATTTTCCGCATCATAACGCTTTCAAACTGCGCTTAAACACGCTGTTTTCACTAAAAGACAAGCCGCCTTTTGTTGAGCAAACTGCATCGCCAGAAAGCTACATTTACAACTATGAAAAACGTCTGTCTGCCATGCACCTTGTGGTTTAGGTCCACAGCTGCTGATCAATGCATAAGATTCTCATTTCCTAATTAAATCGTTCGACTTCTAGATGCCTCCATTGCTGAGTGTTGTACGCGCTGCCTGCACAACTGTCTCTCCGGCTCCGCGTTGTCTTCGTTCCATTTTCGGCAATGCATTGTTGCAGCCCAGAGAGATTGGTGCATCCCTCGTTGCTAAGGCATGCGACTATTGTACAGGGCTACCGACACAGAGGTTTCAGCGAATTTATGGCTCATTTCTTTCTTTTCATCCCTCCTCGACCTTTCTATTGCCCTTTCCCATTCCCAAGGCGTAGAGTAGCCAACCGGACATGTTTGTGCTTCACTCCTGTCCAGTGTCGAATGCATTACTAAGAATGCATTAATTAGCATTTGGCATTGTAGTAATAGTAAGTGTTCGGGTTTAACGTCCCAAAACCAGCATATGATTATGAGGGATGGCATAATAAGAGGGCTCTGGAAATATCGACCACCTGGAGTTCTTTTACGTGCACCGAAATCTAAGTACACGGGCCTCTAGCATTTTTGCCTCCA